>NC_061099.1:12929608-12955483 GCF_015104395.2 Macrobrachium nipponense
AGTGGCCATCAATTCCTTTTCAGCCTTCACAGCGCTTACTTGAACAATATTTGCATATATATGTAAAGTTTAATGATATTACTCAAGATTCTAGTAGTAATCAGCACAATAAAACAACATTTTGTTGCCTATACTAGTGAAAGTATGAGATGTCTTATTTCCGGGGTCATGTTTTGAACTGAAATGCATTTGTACCGTGTAATCAGTGGTTTTATCCTTAATGTCATCACAACTGAAACTCCACAGTACTTATTTGATTGTAATTATACACATTTTGTTCTTAATTCACTCCAAATTCCACTTGAAATATGTGAGTTTGTTCACAGCGAAGCCGTGGCGGGAACAATTTTCTAGCCTTGTTGTACATCTGGCTGCCACACACATCAGCAAGCAGACGACACATTAGTGAATTGTTAATGACAAAAAATTTGTATTTTTTTGCTGGCACATTTCACGGACTTAATTCTATATTACTATTTTGACTTTTTTTTATTTTTGATAATTGTATGTCTGAAATAAATGTAACCTTTTATATTAAGTTTGTGTGCTAGGAATGGCAAATCATCATTGGCAATTTAGTGGAGCTTCACACATATGCCAATGCCTTTACAAACTGCTGCCATGAATTCTAGTTGTCATAGTAATACAATAATGATAAAATGACAATTTGTCGAAAATTGCATTTTTCCTAACTATACAAACCTGAGGTCCTTTAACAATAGGAAGTAGCTAGCGGCAGCTGAACGGTCGTAAGCTTCGAACAAGGGGGGGAGAACGGTAGTTAACTGCTTGTCCGATCGTCGCGCGCCGCGCGACTGGGAGGTAAACAAATCACTTTTGCTTTTGGCCCATGCAAAATACGCAGAGTGAGGGGTGGCATGAGGAGGGACTATATGTAAAGGACCTCAGGTTTGTATAGTTAGGAAAAATGCAATTTTCGACAAATTGTCATTTGTTCCGATACGTAATACAAACCATCGGTCCTTTAACAATAGGAAGACTCACTTCTTGGTGGGAGGAATCTGAGTCTGGTTTTGATGAACAGACTGGTGTTCGTCCATCCCTGGAATGCCTCCCTGGTCGTAAGAGCGAGGGAGGGATCCAAGCCTCTGTCCGATTGATCGGGGTGTGCACCGCAGGATCAATGGTCAGACCTCTGGGCCGAGTACTAAGAGAGAGGCAAGCGTATCTCTTCGTACCAGCATTGTAAGAACTTTTTCCTGTACATGAGCAAATATAAAGTAATGGGTTTGTCTCATGTAGGCATCCACTTTCTCCCCCTTGTTGGAGAAAGTGGTGGATATACACTCCTATCTCTAGTTAAAGAGATAGGATGGAGCTCTGTTGAATAGCTTACCTGCATCTGACTCCCTTCCAGCGTGGTAACGACCGTATCCCTCTGCCCACAGGTAGAGGTAGAGAAAGATGGTGAAGAGAAGCCAGTCACTCTCTCATTCGCACATTCATTCTCCCAGTCATACCAAGGAATCGATGCGTTCTGCCTGCTCGGGTGCTGGGTAAGCTTACACAACGTGTTGAGCAGCCACCACAGGTCCCAAGGAAAAAGTATCCAAGGACTTGTGGGCAATATCCCGAAGGTAGAAGGACGTGAAGGTGGTCTGGTTGGCCCAGACACCTGCCTTCAGGACCTGCGCCACGGAGAAGTTCTTACGGAACGCTAAGGAGGGTCCGATACCTCTGACTTCGTGGGCTCTCGGTCGGAGCGTACGGATGTCGTCGCTACCATCAGCCTCGTACGCTCTCCTGATCACCTCACGTAGCCAGAAAGAAAGCGTGTTCTTGGAAACTTCTTTCTTGGTAACCCCAGTGCTAACGAAGAGGCGTCGACACTCAGGCCTGAGGTGTCGAGTTCTCTTCAGATAGCGCCGTAGCGCCCTCACAGGACAAAGCAGCATCTCATCCGCATCATTATCGGTGAAGTCCAGAAGGGAGGGGATCGTGAAAGACTCGAACCTGTCGTCAGGGATCGACGGATTCTGAGTCTTGGCTACGAAGTTCGGGACGAAATCGAGCGTCACAGATCCCCAGCCTCTGGTGTGTTTAACATCATAAGAAAGACCATGTAGTTCCCCTACTCTCTTCGCCGATGCCAGCCAGCAAGAAGAGGGTCTTGAGGGTCAGATCCCTGTCTGACGACTCTCGGAGTGGCTCGAAGGGTCTTCGAGTCAAACTCCTAAGGACGAGAGTACACATCCCACGCAGGGGGCCTGAGTTCCCTGGGTGGGCAAGACCTTTCCGAAGCTTCCTCATTAGTAAGGAGATCTCGAACGAATTCGAGATGTCCAGTCCCCTCAGTTTTAGGACGAGAGCCAGGGCGGCTCTATATCCTTTAACTGTGGGTACTGAGAGGTAGCTTCTCTCGGCGAAGAAACACGAGGAAATCCGCTACCTGCTGAAGAGTGGCTCTGAGAGGAGACAGACCCTGTCTACGACACAACCACAGAAGACGGCCCACTTCCCCTGGTACACAGCTGCAGAGGACTGTCGGACGTGTCCAGCCATCTCTGTTGCTGCGCTACGAGAAAAGCCTCTCGTTCGCAAGAGATGGTGGATAACAGCCAGCCGTGAAGTTGAAGGGACTGGACTGCTTGGTGGTACCGTTCTACGTGTGGCTGGGCTAGAAGGTTGTGCCAACTGGGTAGCTCTCTCGGTGCGTCCGCAAGAAGAGCCAGCAGGTCCGGATACCAAACAGCTTGAGGCCGTTTGGGAGCCACCAGGATCATTCTGAGATTGGGAGTGACCAGCGCTCGACTGATCACTTTCCGAATCAGACAGAAGGGAGGAAAGGCGTAGGCGAAGAGGTTGTCCCAGGGGTGTTGGGAGAGCGTCCTCTGCAGCTGCCCATGGGTCCGGCACGGCTGAAAAGAAAACCTGAAGTTTTCTGTTGTGCCGGGTGGCGAACAGGTCTACGACCGGTCGCCCCCCACAGGTTGAAGAGCCTTCCCGCCACGTCTTGGTGTAGAGACCATTCGGTCCCTATCACCTGATCCCGACGGCTGAGCTTGTCTGCTACTACATTCCTCTTGCCTGGAATGTAGCGTGCTGACAGCTCTATCGAGTGAGCCGTGGCCCACTCGTGCACCTGCACCGTCAACTGATGGAGCGGGAGAGACACTAGCCCCCCCTGCTTGTTGACATATGCCACTACTGTGGTGTTTGTCGCACATCAACACCACTGAGTGTCCCACCAAGCGGTCCTGAAACTCTCGGAGAGCGTTGAACGCCGCCTTGAGTTCCAGGACATTGATGTGAAGGTGCTTTCCGTGATGGTCCCACACACCTGCAGTCAGCAACTCCTCCAGGTGTGCGCCCCATCCCTCGGTCGATGCGTCTGAGAACAGAAGCATCTCCGGGGGGGGAGTGCGTATGGGCACTCCTCTTAAGAGGTTCTTGTCGTCGAGCCACCAGGCTAGGTCCTGCCTCACCTTGTCCGTGAGAGCCACGGGAAAGTAAGGAGGATCCTTGGCCTGAGACCAACTCTCCCTTAGCCTACCACTGGAGAGACCGCAGGTGAAGACGCCCGTGAGGGACTAAACTTCTCCAGTGACGACAGATGGCCAATCACGACTTGCCATTGCTGTGCTGCCTGTTCCTGCCGAGACAGGAACGGCCGGCTGCCTCCCTGAATTTGCTGATACGCAAGTCTGCGGGAAAGACCTCCCTGCTACCGTGTCTATCAGCATACCCAGTACTTCATCTTCTGCTTGGGTTCGAGATCGGACTTCTCGTAGTTTATCACGATCCCCAGATCGCGACAAAACTTGAGGAGTCGATCTCTGTCCTGTAGCAACTGCGAGCGGGAGCTCGCCAGGACTAGCCAATCGTCGAGATACCTCAGAAGACGTATCCCGTGCGAATGGGCCCAAGCTGACACCAGAGTGAACACTCGCGTGAACACCTGTGGGGCGGTTGA
This sequence comes from Macrobrachium nipponense, assembly GCF_015104395.2. Taxonomy (NCBI): domain Eukaryota; kingdom Metazoa; phylum Arthropoda; class Malacostraca; order Decapoda; family Palaemonidae; genus Macrobrachium; species Macrobrachium nipponense. The sequence goes on from NC_061099.1 coordinate 12,933,543, forward strand.
GAGACCGAAACAAAGTGCCCTGAATTGGTACACCGTCCCGTCGAAGATGAAAGCGGAGGTACGTTCTGGAGGACTGATGGATGGGTATTTGAAAATACGCGTCCTTCAAGTCCACTGAAAGCATGAAATCGTTCCCCCTGATCGAGTCGAGCACCGAGCGTGCCGACTCCATCGTGAACCGCGTCGTGCGAACGAAGCGGTTCAGGGAGAGAGGTCTATCACCGGACGCCAGCCCCCGATGCCCTTCTCCACTAGGAAGAGGCGGCTGTAAAAGCCCGGTGACTGGTCCTCCACTTTCACGATTTCTACAGCTCGTTTCGCCAGCATGTCTTGATCTCCTGTCGAAGAGCGTTGTCCTTTGCTGATCCCCGGAACATAGGTCTGTAGATGGACCGGTTTGGAGATGAGGGGGGGGCCGAGACTCGAAGGGTAGTAGATACCCCTCCCGAAGGACGTCTACTATCCAGTTCTCGGCGCCGTAGCGCTGCCAAGTCGCCCAATGGCTCGCCATGGCACCTCCCCACTTCCGGCAGCAGGTGAGGGGGAACGCCGTCCCTAGCGTTTCCCTCCTCGTTTCGACTTCTTTCCACCACCTCCTCGGGGGAAAGGAGGGTTGGGAGGAGGGCTGGTTACGGCCTCCTCTAGCAGACCATTGAAACAGCAGGAGTCTTCGCACGGGGCTTGGACGGTGCAACCATCCTTCGCCGCCGTGGAAGCGCTAGCCAAGCCTTCTCTTTGGTTTGGCCGCAGTCGCTCGAGATTGCCCAGTAACCTTCGAGACTGCCTGGTGAACTAAGCGGTCACTGTCGTCAGTGCGCCGCCTTTCCACCGCAGCGTCCACCATCTCTCCGGGAAAGAGAGGCTGGGGAACTCCTAATGGTCCATTTCGAAGCCCGAGTGCCGCCTCACGCCCGGCCCCCTTGGTCACTCGGTAAGGACTGCGTCCCTACGTCGAAGAACCAAGTTGGCCCACAGGTTAGCAGTCTGATGGGCGAGGTAAGAGATCGCTCTTCCTCCAGACTGGCACAGTCTCCTAAAAGAAGCGTCGTCTTCGAGAGCAGAACTCCCGGAGCCGCCGCTACTTTGGATATTGTGAGGGACCACAAATCCAACCAAGAGACTGCCTGGAACGCTGCCATAGCGGTAGATTCCAGGGCAAGTGCCTCCTGCTGCGAGAACCATAGGTTCTCCGACAGGAGCCTGCTGCAGGGACACACCTGGAGTCAGCCTCGCTAACTCCGGGTTAACCTGTTTAGGCCGTATCGGGTCTTCCGAAGGCACGTAGAATCGCCTCTGACGCTGTAGAGGGGGAGGAAGCAGCTTAGAAGACCGTCCGGATTTCAGCGAGTCCTCCCGTCCTGAGACGAGATTCTCCACCTGATCCAGGACTGAGTCTGCAAGCTCTGATCGCGGTAACCCCACCATCATTTTGGGTTCCCTCTTGGGACCCCAAAATGATTCGAGCCGGGACGTGGGCTCTGCCGGTGGTAGCGGCGATCCTTCCGCAAGGTCATTATGCTGACGAATCAGCTTACATGACTTCTGCAAAGTTCCTCTGTATCTCGGGAGTTACTGCGTCTTGTGGAGTAGGACCATCCAGTCCCTCCAGCAAGAACAGGTCCCGCGATACTCCTCCTTCAGAAGGAGACAGCGACAGACCCCTGACGGTCGCCTCCAACTACTTGCGGCGGTATGTTCTGGTCGGTCCTAAAACCGTGCCTGAGCCATACGGCGTCATAGCTGGGTCACCGAGCGGCGCACCTCTCGTGATCACTCCTCGGTACCTCGCTCCTCCCGGTATAGCCCGAGGAGGTTGAAGGTACGGGAGAGGCAGACCTGACGCTCCCCCCTCGCTCGCTGGCAGGACCAGCGTGCGTGGAGGCTGCTGCTGATCGTCAACCCGCGGTGGCGATCGAGCAGGAGGCCTAGCCTTGCCTGTCGCCTGGGGCGATAGGCTCGGCTGAGAACGTCGAGACCGATCTCTAGCGTCAGGCGAGCTGCCGCTGGTCCACCGTCTCCGCCGGTCCCTACGGGAGCGGCAGTCAGGTGACCTGCTAGGCTCTCTGTCGCGTCGAGACCGGCCAGCGTCCTCTCGCGCGTCGAGCCACTGGTACCAGCCGTGGCTGGTACCGGCGGCGGCCGCGGGACCCCTTCCTCGCCTCAACCCGTGGCTGGTCAGCGACCGTCACGTCAGCCCGAGCAGCCAGTTGATCGCTGCGAGAGCGTCCACTGGCCTGGCGAGAGTCGTGTGCACGACTCTCGCCAGTCTTCTGCTCCGCGCCGCTGTCTTGACGGCGAGCGAGCTCGGACGTCAAGACTTTGGCTCGGACGGTCTCCCGTGGAGAGCGTCCACTCGTACTTTTCTCCGCGAACGACAAGCGGCCGAGACGGAACCTGGTTTAGCGGCAGAACCGCCTAACTAACACCAGGTGAGGACGCACCAGCCGAGGCTGGTGCACCTCTGGTCCCCGTCGTCTTCTTCTTTGCAGAAGAAGAGACGGGCCCCGTTCCCGAAGGAACAGGAGGACCAGCAGAAGAGCTCCCCGACTCGCCTGATGCGAGCCAGGCCGGGCCCTTAGAAGATCCCGAAGGAGTCTTCTTTTAGGGGTGGGGGGGAGGAGGCAGCCTTCTTCTTCTTTCGGTCATTGTTTTTTAGCCTTAGAAGTCGAAGGGGAAGAGGAGGCAGCAGACGACGAAGACGACGACGACAATCTTCCTCTTCTTCCTCTTCTTCTTCGCACAGGCTCCGCAGGACAGACGGCAGGTCTTCCATCCAGGAGGGAGCCGGGGCAGTTGCCGAAGCAACAGGGCCCGACTGCACCTGTCCGGAAAGACCTGAGACTGTGACAGCACCACCAACAGCAGGAACAACAGGAACAGGTCCAGGAACAGCAGGAACATCATGCGCGTTATCTGAAAGGGAATGAGCAGCAGGGACAGCAACAGGTAGGCAACGGCACGGCAGGACCACAGGAGAGCCATTGCGTCCTGTCGGCAGCTACCGTCATCCTCGGCACTGGCGGCAGGTCCAGGGGGTACTCTTGGGGCAGCGGAAGTCCGGGGTCGGCAATACAAAGAACCCAGGTGGCGGTGGCACCGTCCTCTTTGGTACGGCAGCAATCGGTTTTTGAATTGCAGCCGTGGGTGTCACCGACATTACATGTGGTGTATCACCAAGTGCGGTGGCATCTCATATGCTGGTGTAGATATTGTGGTGGTAGTAGTGGGGTTACCGTACCATGAGTGACCACTGCCGACCCCACCAACCGCTGAATCAACCCCTGTATGCTAGGCACTCCCTGCAGTCCCAGCGACTCCCACACCTGTCCCAGGTCGTCCTTCGCTGATGGCACACCTGCGGAAGCAACAGTCGGGTTAGTTAGAGGGGTTTCCTCACGCCTGGGGGGAGAAGAACCCCACCCAGAGCGGACGGAAGACCCCGAGTACAACTGGACGTCCGGGTAGCGGGCGCCCTCCTCCACACTCGACGGATCGAGAGAGGAGAAGGACTCCGCTACCCCCCCCGCAGGGGAAGGCGCGAAACGTGGGGGCTGGCCGGGGGGCAGGAAAGAAGACGAAGTGTCCGTTACCAAAGGAATCACTGGACTTTCCGATGACTTCTTTGGCGGCCTAAGTCTCTTCCTGCCCTCGTAACAGAACCCACTGCGCCTCGGACCAATGCATACATGTTACACATGGCTCGTTGCGGGAGCATTCTCGCCCCCGACAACGAGTACAAACCTCGTGTGGATCCACATCCACAAATGATCTGAATCCGCCGCATCTACGCCCCTCCAGCCCGGGACACACTCTACGGGCGACTGGGGGGCGCGGCGAAATCTCCATTTCTTGATCACTCATTATTCAATGAAAAAAAAAGAAATGCCAAAGTACTTACAAACATATACTCTCAATCACACTAGGAAAAAGGACGGGCTTGATACTCAAAGCAAACGACAAAGCGGGCAGAGCGATGACGAGCACGTCCTATCCTCACACGGCCGAAAGCAAAAGTGATTTGTTTACCTCCCAGTCGCGCGGCGCGCGACGATCGGACAAGCAGTTAACTACCGTTCTCCCCTTGTTCGAAGCTTACGACCGTTCCAGCTGCCGCTAGCTACTTCCTATTGTTAAAGGACCGATGGTTTGTATTACGTATCGGAACAAATTGCTCTAATATTTAAGTATATATACTACAAATAGATATGCTAATTTCACCTATTTCCACAGTTTTGTGTAAGTTATACCTGGTTAGGAGGGTAAACACATACCAATTGGCAACAGTGTATGTGAAGTACAATGCATGACAAAAGGTTAATTTATAATTGGAAAACAAGATATCATTAGTATTGAAGATTCATAAATCCTCATTCTAAGTATATATATATATGGTGTGAAAACGAACAAGTGGCTTTGGGAGTGGAGGCAATTGCGTCACACTACAGCAATAATCCAGCAGTCACACATCTTCATATCTCCAAAATGTAAATAATAAAGATATGTTAGCATTACGATTATAACAATTACATGAATAGCTGATAACAATCTGCATGAATAACTGGTATACTTTTCAGATATATATTGTGTACATATTTAAGTCACCATTTTCTGCAAGAAAGTTAAGTACAACAATTCATCTAAAAATAGTACAACAGCCACAATGTCTTAACATCATAGTACAGGACTGAAATAAAGGTCCTAATTTCAAAATTATTACTTAAAAGCATTATATTATATTTATACCAAAAAACTTTTACATTAAGTATGTAATATACATTACACTATGCAATATACCTATACTATTACTAATTAGAAAAAAATAGGAAAATGCCAAAATACGCCATAACTAATTTTCACAGCAAAACCACTGAAATTTGTGTCAGGAATTTGGTTACTTTATTAACAAATATTTTCAAATGAATTATCATGAATACATAATAAATTTATGCAATTCATAACCTTATTTTGGTGTTGAACTAATTATTTTAAATGTTATCTAGCGCACTCTTCTTCTTCTTCTTCTTCTTCCTGAAAAATCGCCAGGTTTCCCCGGTCACGAGTTGAACACCATCATCGTTTAAGATCGTTGTAAAGAAAGTGTACCAGCGTCTATGGCTACAAGTGTTCTGCAGATTTAGCACAGGAAATGGAAGTTTGTTTACACAAGTGACTCCCCAACATCGAGATGGCGTCAATCTTCTGTATGTAAGGTGTTTTAAGTAAAAATTTTGAAAGCATCAAGGAAGTAAGTTAGCAGTGCGCATGGCTAGACTTTCATTAACCTCTGTTTAATCAGAATTTATGGCCTTAATTTCTTACTTGGGAGAAAAAACTTACTTCAAGAGGAAAGTGGAGGTCTACAGGTGTTGCTTCCATGGACGCTGGCTCATGACTTATGTCTATCTTAGTTTACAGGAAGTGCTGATTATTTTTTGGGAAGATGGTAGCTCAACAGTAGAGGTGGTTGCCAGGTGGCTATCCGATATTTTACCCTATACGTACGAACCTAGCCTATCGATGTATGCATTTGTAGGTCCTATTTTACCAATATAATTTTCAGTTATCACAAAAATCCAGTTTCCCCACTGAGGGGCCACATTTCTATCAACTCTCTTCTATCCTATGGGGGTATTGCCTAGGCTAGTGAATTAAGGGGGCTGCCCAGTACCCTTATATATATATATATATGGGGGTATAGGGCAAAAAATGCAGTCATGAAAAAATTAATGGAGCTTTGTATGGCAATGGAGAATAAGTATATACAAAATATTTCGTCAAAATTCCTCTTACTTGCATAGTTACAGGGTAATTAGTAAACGTAACTCAATAAGCCAAAATCATTGATCCGTACAAGAAACTGCAATATTTCTTCTGTTATCATAAATTTTGATAATTATTGTCAATGAAATTGTGAGCAATGGCATCTGTAGAGATTCCATAAGTCTCAGAAGAGAAGGGAGTTAGCTTTCCACCTTTCAGTGCAAGCACAAACCTCATGTAGTGTGCACGTCCGAGTTTCACCTCCGACATTCACTTGCTTTTACATGTTTATCTTTGTTTTGCCAAGAATTTTATCATGCCAATGAGGAAAAGACAAGCAAAACATCTCGATAACATAGAGACGAAGAAAATTCACTCTAATACCATTACAGAATATCATAAAATACGCAATATTAGCGTAGTTAGTGAAGAGAGAGAAGGAGGGGTGCGTAATAAGGAACGCCCCCGTCTTGCCTGATGCACATGTCGCATGTTGCCCCAGGCTACGGTCTTTGCGCAAAGGGATCTTCACTTATGATAAATAACATAGTTTTTGTTTAGTAATACCCAAAAAGGAATATGAAATTCATAATAATCATGATTTACTAACATTGTCTCTGTAAAAAGAGAGTACACATTCAAGTTTCGCCTAACATTCTCTTGCTTTTACGTTTGTTTATCTTTGTTTCGGCAAGAATTTCATCATGTCAAAGAAAAAATACAAGGAAAACATCTCGCTAACATACAGAAGAAGAAAATTCACTGTAACAAGCCAAGTTAGTAAAGGAGAGAGAGAGAGAGAGTTGTGTAGGAAGGAGTGCCCCGTCTAGGCTGACGCAGTGCCCCAGGCTACAATATATGAGCAAAGGGATCATCATTTATGATTAAATTATTATAAATAACATAGTTTTGGTTTGTTAATACCCAAAAAGAAATATACATTCATAATAATCATTATTTATTAACACTGTCTTTATAAAATACAAAGGAAAACTTTGAACGCCCGTATCTCAAAACTATACTTATTGACCTTCAAATTCTATCTTCTCACTTAGTTTTAAAGCTATAGCATTGAAATTTGATATATAACTTAGAACAATCAAATAAAGCCCTTTTTTCCATTTTAGTTTGTTTGTTTGTATGGTGTTTTTATGTTGCATGGAACCAGTGGTTATTCAGCAACGGGACCAACGGCTTTACGTGACTTCCGAACCACGTCGAGAGTGAACTTCTATCACCAGAAATACACTTCTCTCACTCCTCAATGGAATGGCCGAGAATCGAACCCGTGATTTATAAGGTTTATTTTTTTACCATAATAAAAAATTCATATCTAGCAAAAAAAAAGAAAAAAAATAAAACTTTTAGAAAAAACTCATTTGATTGGAGGTCTACATCAGATCTATATATGGTAGTAATCCCAGGTCTTAATATTAAATATCAAGGGAGGAGATAGAATTTGAAAAATGGTTATTTTCAGGATAAATTGCCCTGGCTTCACAAAACCAAAGGTCAGAGGCAAAAATCATATGCAGTTTGGAGATGTCCCAAGTCACCTTATTAAATGGTATGAATGTCAAAGTCCTGTCTTTAAAAAATGGCATTAGCCGGCCAGCCCCCTTAACCAGGTATTTCCATTGAAAATGTCAACAAAATTCATCATTGCATCAAAATCTAGCTATAGAGTAATGCATCACTGTGCGGGCACCTGCACAGACTAATTATCCACTTTTCACTTTATATTTAATCGGTGAAACAAAAATACAGTTCAATATTTAAGCATGCCATTCAAAAGATAGAAGTTTTGTCAATAAAATGAGATATATGAAACCGCCATATGAACTAAAATAAGCTTGTGAGGTCTTCGTAAAATGTTTATTGTTATAATACAATTAAGTTTGTTCATACTTACCTGGCAGTATATATATAGCTGTATTTTCTGAAGCCCGACAGAATTTTCAAAACTCGCGGCACACGCAGTGGGCGGCCAGGTGGTAGTACCCATTCCCGCCGCTGGGAGGCGGATATCAGGAACCATTCCCATTTTCTATTCATATTTTATTAATGCCACTGTCTCCTGAGGGGAGGAGGGTGGGCACTCTAATTATATATATCTGCCAGGTAAGTATGAATAAACTTAATTGTATTATAACAATAACATTTTGTTCATGCCACTTACCTGACAGATATATATATAGCTCAATCCCACCTTCGGATGGTGGGAAGAGACAGAATAGGATTTGTAGGAAACTTAAATTAAGTAGATGATGTACACCTTGGTTCCTCACCTGTTAGCAAAGTAGACTCCGTGATTACTGTCACTTAAGCCTGCTTCTGCTTAATCAGAGTTGCCAGCCAGGTGGAGACCTGTAGTGCTGGTGCGCTATGGATGCTCTGTCAACGGGGACGTGACCTCAACGTGACAAGACCATCGAGCCATAATATGATGGGCAACGAAGCAACTGAACCACCCCCACCTGACCAACTATCCAAAGACCCCCTGAACACTAAACTAATAGATGGGAGATCTTCACACAAGACTCACCACACAAACCAAAAACACAACAATTCAAAAACTAACCTAAACCTAACTAAGGGATAGGGAAAGAGCTACCTCCAGCCCCCAAGACTGTGTCTGCAGATACGTATGGCCCAAGAGAATTACAGTCGTCATAAATCGTTCTCACATCCCTCAGGTAATGTGAGGCGAAGACAGAGTTGCTCCTTCAAAAGGTGCCATCAAGAATGTCCTTGATTGACATGTTCTTTTGGAAGGCAAGAGAGGTAGCAACAGCTCTAACTTCGTGAGCTTTCACTCGTAAGAGGCTCAAATCAGTCTTCTGGCAAGATGAATGAGCCTCTTTAATGACGTCCCTAAAAAGAAAGCAACAGGCATTCTTAGATAAAGGTAATTCTGGTCTCCCTTCAAAAAGAAAGCAACAGCATTCTTAGATAAAGGTAATTCTGGGGTCTCTTCACAGAGCACCAGAGATTACCTGAGGGACTCTTACCTCTTTTGTTCTATGCACATAGAACTTGAGAGCTCTGACGAGGGCACAGGGCTCTCTCTGGTTCTTGGCCCACCAGACTTGACATACCTTGATCTCGAAGCTTTTTGGCCAAGGGTTAGAAGGATTTTCATTCTTTGCCAAGAAAGTTGGGGCTCAAAGAGCAGACAGCGTTGTTCTCCGAATCCACTAGATGACTAAAAGCTTGGATTTCACTAACTCTCTTCGCCCGTCGCCAGAGAAGTTAGGAAAAGAGCCTTCCTTGTCAAGTTCCAAAGAGACGCTGCTTGAAGAGGTTCAAAAGGACTTGACATTAAGAACCTAAGAACTATGTCAAGGTTCCATGAAGGCGGTCTCGCTTGAGGAATCTTCGAAGTCTCAAAAGATTTCAAGAGATCATAATATCCTTGTTGTCCGAAAGGTCCAGGCCTCTGTGCCTAAAAACCGCTGACAACATGCTCTTATATCCCTTAATGGTAGGGACTGCTAATTTCTGCACATTCCTAAGAAAGAGCAGAAAGTCAGCTATCTGGTTCACAGAGGTCGTGGAAGAGGAAACTCCCTCCTTTTTACACCATGCCCTGAAGGAAGCCCACTTCGATTGGTATACCAGGCTCTTGTAGAAACGCACGCTGCTTCTTGCCATTTGGCGATTGCTCTCCAGCTGCCTTCGAAAAAACCTCTCGCTCTGGCCAACTTTTCGATAGTCTGAACGCAGTCAGACCCAGAGCGGAGATTTTGGTTTTGTACCTTTCGAAGTGAGGCTGTTTGAGTAGATCTTTCCTCCAGGGCAACGTCCTTGGAAAGTCAACAAGGAAAGACATGACCTCTGTGAACCATTCTCTCGCTGGCCACATCGGGGCGATCAGGGTCAACCTCGTCCCTTCTGAAGCCGCAAACTTCCTCATGACTTCCCCATGATCTTGAATGGCGGAAGGCATACAGGTCTAGGCCCCGCCAACTCCATAGCAACGCGTCCACAAGCAAATTGCTTCTGGATCTAGGACCGGGGAGCAAATCAGAGGAAGCCTCTTGGTCCTCGACGTCGCGAATAAGTCGACCAGAGGACGTCCCCACAACTTCCAAAGGTCTCGACAACACGTCTTTGTGTAAGGTCCATTCCGTCGGTAAGATTTGTTTCTGACGACTGAGAAGGTCCGCCCTGACGTTTTTTGCACTCCTGCAATGAACCTCGTCAGGATCGTAACCTTTCTCCTTTTTGCCCACAGCAGAATCTCCTTCGCTAGGTGAAACAAAATCCTGGAGTGTGTTCCTCCCTGATTCTTCAAATACGCGAGGTCTGTGGTATTGTCTGAGTTGACTTGAACGATTTTGTTCGTCAGACAGAAAGATCGCTGCTAGTTCTTTGACATTGATGTGCCAGGCTGCCTGTTCCCCTCTCCAGGAGCCTGACACTTCCTCCCCTCCTAGTGTTGCTCCCCAGCCCGCGATGGAAGCGTCTGAGAACAACACTAGGTCGGGGCTCAGAAGACTTAGGGACAAGCCCTCTTGTAGCTTCTGCGGATCGAAACCACCATCTTAGATGGCTCTTTGTTGACTCCGAGATTCTCAAGATCGCATTGAGATCGTCCTTGGCCTTCCATTCGTCGCAAGGAAAAACTGGAGAGGCCTGAGGTGCAGTCTTCCCAAGGAAACAAAACCTTTCCAGCGAGGAAATGGCGCCCAGCAGACTCATCCATTCCCTTGCCGAGCAAGTTTCTTTCCCCAAGAAGGCTGAGATCTTCTCTAATCCTAGCCGCTGACGTTCCTGGGACGGAAACGCTCAAAGAAAAAGCCACTGAATCCATATGAATCCCCAGATACAAAACGATGGACTGTGTCGGGGTCAGATGCGACTTTTCGAGGTTGACAAGAAGTCCCAGGGACTTTCGCTAGGGCTAACGTGAACTGCTAAAGTCCTTCAGACACTTTTCTCTCGACGACGCTCTGATAAGCCAGTCGTCGAGGTAAAAGGGAAACTCTTATCCCTGAAGAGTGTAGCCACCTCACCACATTCTTCATGACTACAGTGAACACCATTGGAGCCGTGGTCAGGCCGAAATAAAGGGCTCTGAACTGCCACCCTCTTGAAAGAGGGTGGATCGGGATGTGAAAGTACGCGTCCTGCAGGTCTAAGGACACCATCCAGTCGCCCGGTCTCAAGGCTCCCAGAACAGACTGAGCGTCTCCATCGTGATTTGGTCTTTTCCACAAAAAGATTGGAGCCTGCTTACATCTAGGACTGGACACCAACCCGACGACTGCTTTGGTACTAGAAAAAATCCTTGTTTGTAAAAAACCTGGAGACCCCAGGTCCGCGACTTGTTCCAACCGCTCTTTTCTCGATCATCTGTTGTAAAAAGATCGAACACTTGTCTCTTTTCTCCCTGATAAGATGGAAAAGGTCTCTGGGAGTCGTGGAAAGAGGAGGAGGATCTAAAAAGGGGATCTTGTACCCCTGCTCCACGATCTTGAGGGACCAAGGGTCCGTATCTCTCTCTCTCCATGCTCCCGCAAAGGACTTCAGTCTGGCTCCGACTGGTGTCTGAAGGACATGCGTTTCACTTGGATGGCTTGGGTTTGAAGGAAGCTCTTCCTCTTGCAAGCCCTCTCCCTCGAGGAGCTGCTCTCAAGGGAGGAGCCCCACGAAAGGGTTTAACCTTCTTCGGCGGTCGCACAAAAGACGAAGAAGTGGAAGGAACTGCCGGACGTCTCGAGGACTGGGCTAAGAGGTCCTGGGTTGCTTTTTCTTGCAAACTGCTTGCCCAGGTCCTTAAACCAAAGTCTGGGGGAAGAAAGATGGCTCGTAAGAGGAGAAAAGAGCAGCTCCGCTTTCTGAGCTGGAGTAACAGATCTAGCTGTGAAGTTACACGCAAGCTCTCTCTTCAGGAAGCAGTCCCAAAATGAGAGACAAGCTCCTCTGAACCCATCCCTGACGGCCTTGTCCATGCACGATAGCACGCTGGAACAGCTCCCCCAAACTGAGAGACTCTGGGCTTCTAGATTGCAGATCTAGAACTCCAAAGCACCAGTCCAAGAAGTTGAAGACTTCAAGAGTCCGTGGCAGCCCCTTCAAATGATGGTCTGTCTCCGTAGGGGTCCAGGTCACTTTAGCAGTGGATAAGAGGGACCTCCTCTGAGAGTCCACCAAGCTGGAGAAATCCCCTTGTGCTGAAGAAGGGATTCTCACACCCACGTCTCCTTTAGTTTCATACCAAATACCTCCTTTACCGCTGAGTCTAGAGGGAGGAAGGCGAAAGTTGACTTGCCCTGATCCTTCCTTCGTTCCATCCAGTCTTGGAGTTTCTTGAAGGCCTGCTTAGTGGAGAGCGAAGTCCTTCATTTCGACAAACTCCGGGGTCTTACATGTCTTCGAAGATGAAAACTGCGAAGGAGGAGACTTGGGAGCTGCAGGCTGGAACTTCTTGTCCCCAAAGGACGAGCGCAACAGTCCGCAACAAGAAACTTCTAGTAGTCCTTGAGATTGAAGAGGCAGCAGAAGGTTCCTCTTCAACAGACAGTCAAGCAGGGAACTACTCTCAATTCTCCTTCTCCCTAATCGGAAGAGGAGAACGTCCCTCCGGAGAGGGCGTACGTCTATCGGGTCTTGACTTAATCAAAGACCACCGTTGCTTAAAAGCAGAAGCCTTATCTAGGCTGTCTTCCTTGCGGCAAACCTTACAGCTCGAAGGAGACGGAATGTCCTGACGGCGATGAGCATCCTTAACGACGACCGAGGCCGCCTTACTTCCAAGAGAAGCGTCCTTACGCTTCTTCAACGAAAAGGTAGACTTGCTGGCTGTTCTCTCCTTAAAAGGAGACACGTCACGACGAGCGTCCTTTCGAGCGTCCTGGTGCACGTCGTCTTCTTGCTCGGCGTCCTCCGAAGCGTCCTGCCGAGCGTCCTCAAAAGCGTCCTGAGCGTCCTCTCGAGAATCACGGCAAGCAGCCTGCCCATGACGTTGAGAGGGAACGAAAGCGTCCTGACGACCCGTCTTCTTAGCGGGCGAACGAGATCGGCGAATCGCCGAAGGAGACGCAATCGGCGAAAGAGACGAACGAGGAGAGGGAGAAGGAGACTGCTTCGTCCTCTTGACGGGCAGCCTAAGGTCCTTCCTCCGCTTAGGCTCGACTGCTGCTTGGGCGAGTCCTCTGAGCCATAAGCACTGACAACTGGTCCTCAAGGGACAAAAGAATGTCTTCTTCGTTGGAGAAGAACGAACAGAGGGGGCAGGGCTGATCCTGCGAGAAGACGAGGGGCGAGGGGACGCCTCCTTCCTTCTCATAGGTACAGCTACCTGCTTCTCAAGAGCGCGACTGTAGCGCAACTCAGCGTCCTCGCCGGATGAGATCCTACCTATCTTCTGAGGCCGGAAAAGCGTCATACGCATCCGGAGAAGAGCGCAAAGAAACTGGCGATACAGGACGTGAAGCGTCCTCAACACAAAACGTCCTTTTCAGCGGACGAGAGTCTCTCCGAGCGCTCCACCCCTTGCGCGGGGAGGACGCTTCAGAGGACGAAAAGCAGTCCTTAAGGATACGCGCCTGTGCGCACTCCTTGACAGCCTGGGACTTTGCAACAAGGCCTGCCGAAGGGACACCAGATCGGTGGGGAGCCCCCGTAACCCTCTTGCGGCTTTCGACATATCCCCTCCCTGATTCCTGGGAATCTGATAGCGGTCTAGGCCTAGAGGAATTATGGGGCCGATCTGACGCCCCCTCCACAACACTAGGGGCACGATCACACACTTGCACAAGCCAGTTTCCAAGGCTTTCACTTTGGTCTCCAGAGTACGCAGAGACTCCAAAATTAGAGAAAGGGCATTACCTTCTCCAGACACAGATTTAGGGCCCGAAGGTAACAACACAGGTATAGGAGATGCAAAATCTACAGGTGTTATAGCAGGAGAAATATTAGTACCCTTACCTTTGGTAGAACCACTCCTGGAGGAAGACCACCTGATCCTATCGCATTCCAATTTACGCCGATAGGAATCATACACCTTCCATCCATCATTGGTCAATCCATCACATTCATCTCACCGATCATCCACCAAACAAACATGCCCCCTACAAACTCATACTACTGTGTGGGGGTCTACCGATGATTTCGGTAGCGTCACCTTACAATCACTCCCTCACACACACTCTGAAACTCACTGCACTTGATCCAGACATCACGTTTACAGAAAAGCCAATCCAAAGTCAAAAAACGGTCCACTATCACGTATGCCAATCCAACAATCCAAAATCAATACCAAAAGTCAATCAGATACTTAAATGCGAGTCAAATCCAAACATCCTAGGCGGAGGTCTGTAAACAGTAGTTTACCGACCGGCGACAGAAAAAAATATGAATAGAAAATGGGAATGGTTTCCTGATATCCGCCTCCCAGCGGCGGGAAGGGAATGGGTACTACCACCTGGCCGCCCACTGTGTGTGCCGCGAGTTTTGAAATTCTGTCGGACTTCAGAAAAATACAGCTATATATATATCTGTCAGGTAAGTGGCATGAACAAAATATGTTTTCAATGCAGTTTTTTAATCCAATATGGCATGGTATAGTCTCGCGGACACCAAGCATACACTGATGGGGATGTCCTTCCCACCGCTCATTTGATCAATTATTTGCATATCTATGTAACGTTTATTACTTTTACTCAATATTGCAGTTGTAATCAGTACAATAAAACAACATTTTGTTGCTTATATTAGTGAAAGTATGAGACATCTTATTCCCATGATCATGTTTTGAACTGAAATTCATTTTCACTGGTCATCGGTGGTTTTATCCTTACTGCCATCACAAGTGAAATTCCACAGTGCTTATTTGATTGTAATTTTACACATTTAGTTCTTAATTCACTCCAAATTCAACTTAAAATGCGTGATTTTATTCACGCCAGAAATAATTTCTGGCAGCCAGAATCTTCTACATGTAAGGTGTTATAAGTAGAATTTTGAAAGCGTCATGGAGGTGTCATTGAGGTAAGTTTGCACCACGCATGGCTAGACTTTCATTAACTTGTGTTTAACCGGAAATTATGGCATTATTTTAGGACTTGAAAGAAAACACTTAGTAGGGTAAACAACCGCATGGACTGGCCCAACACACCGACGGTTACGGCAAGCCACCCTCCGAAAAAGTACTTATAACGCGTCCTGAAACAAGACCAGAGATGGTCATCAGTCACGAGTTGTTGTTGGTGAGAGAGGGAGCTAAAGACCTCTACTCTCCTTCCGAAGTAAGTATTTTCTCCAAAGTTAGAAATTAAGGCCATATTTTAAGATTTAAACAGAGGGTAATGAAAAGGGTGGCCAACGCAGTGCAAACTTCACCAAAACGCTTTCGAAATTTTTACTTACAACTCGAAATATTTAGAAGATTGACGCCATCTTGATGTTTGAGGACTCACTTGTGTCAATAAACTTCCCATTTCCTGAGCTAAATCCGCACACCACTTGTACCCATAGACGCTGGGGCACTTCCATCACAACAATCGGAACCCTGACCTCTAACCAGTGCTTATCGAAGGGGACTACGGCATTCTATGTGGCGTTTTGCACTCTTCAATTGTTTATCAGTGTTGTCAATTGGTATGTGTTTACCCTCCAGACTGGGTATGAGAATTACACAAAACCGGGGAAATAAGTGAAATTAGCGTATATATTTATAGTATATATACATATTACAGCAATTTTATCATTACTGCATTAGTATGACAACTAGAATTCATGGAAACAGTTTGTAAATGCATCGGCGTATGTGTGATGCTCCACTAGATTGGCAACGACGAGTCATTTTTTTCCTCGCGTCGTCTGCTCGTAAGTATACATCCGAAATATTTGTAATTTTTCAAGGTTAGTTTGGTTGCAAAATAGGGATAATAGACATGAATTAAATAAACATTTTGAAGTAAAGTTAAACTAAATAATGAGTAAAGTAAACAATTAAGGGAATAAAGCTTTGCACCCATAATCAGTGTTGTCGTCTGCTGCTCGTAACTGTGTTTGTGGAGTGAGTACTTAGGAACCAGGACGCAACGTGATTCAAGTGCAATGTAGAGTGAATTAAGACCAAAATGTGTATAACGTACTTACAATCAAATAAGCACTGCGGAGTTTCAGTTGTGATGGCAGTAAAGGATAAAAAACCACCGATTACAGGGTAAAAAATGAATTCAGTTCAAACCATGACCCCGGGAATATAAAGTTTCATACTTTCACTAATATAGGCAATAAAATGTTGTTTCATTGTGCTGATTACAACTGCAATCTTGAGTAAGATCAATAAACGTTTCATATATACGCTAACATTGTTCAAATGAGTGCTGGGAAGGCTGGGAAAGATGGTGGATTGTCCGTGGCTAGACCGGCCAGCCTTACGATTGCCGCCATATTGGATTTCAAAACTGCCTTGAAAACATATTTTACGAAGAGCGTCACATGCTTATTTTAGTTTGTATGGGGCTTTCATATATCACATTATGTTGACGAAACTTCAATCTTTTGAATGGTATGCTTAAAGTTGTAATTGTATTCTTGTTTCACCAATTAAATATAGAGTGAATAAGATCCGGCCAGCGTGATGACAATGGATCGTCCGTGATTGTTTACCCTATTTCGAGAGGAAAGTACAGGTCTCTCTGTTGTTTCTACGCTGGTTGGGTTTTGACTGGCATCTAATTCAGGATACTGGAAGTGCTAAAGTTACTTTTGAGAAAGTGTCCACGCTGCTGTACAGTGTCCGCCTGTCTGCACAGCGGTGCATTACCCTACCTAATGAAAACTCATATTGATGATCATAAATAAACCTAGACCTTGATTCCGACGTTAGTTTAACTCGTTAATTTGCCTAAACTAGGATCACAGGGTAGCTCTTGTAGGCAGCTAAGACATGCGGCATGGGCTAGAGGCCGGTATTTCTACAGAAGCAGTCCGCACAGACTGCAAAGAACGTAACCACAGATACGACATCCACTAGGGATTGGGGCGTCCTATGTATTTTGCCGTGTTTAGTACTGGCCCCAGGGATGGTTAATTACAGTCGTCCCAATAAATATTACTTAAACTCTTGTTCAGGAGGTAAAACTGCATTGAAAAACTGCAACTGCCATAGTCGAGGCCGCCGCGGATAAGTACCCTAGATCTACCTAGAGGCCTTAAAAGCGAGCAAGCTCTCTATATAGCTACAGCATGATAGCATGTTCTCTATGGCTAGACAGCCTACTAGTAGCTTACAGCATGATAGCATGCTCTCTACTAGGCTAGTAGAGCATGATAGCATGCTCTCTATTTAAGCCCTACTACCTAGCCTATGTATTACTTATACAAGCAAAGACGCAAATACATTTTTTTATCGTAAACAAACACATTCTATACTCACTTCTTCCTGATTATGTTGATTTACCTAAGCTTTTAATGAAAGAAACAATTTGACAGATTACAGAACGACTGAACGAGTGGTAGCGGTGGTAGTAGGTAGTAGTAGTAGGTGGAATATGTCTTTGAAACGGCTCCGTTTTATTCTTCCTTTGTGTTTGTTTGAGTTTCTTTTCTCTGTAATACCACAATTCTTTTAAAAATTCTTTCCTGTTTTCCACTTCCCCCTCAGTAGATCTACAAATAAGAGTATATTATAGGCCTGTACCGAGGGGGAGGTCGGTGGAGGGGGGAGGGGGGGAGGTCGCTGGAGGGGTGGAGGTGTTGGTCGAACGACCTCCACCCCAAAATTTCTGGAAGTTCATATTTTTTGTGACTATCCTTTTCATTGAACTGTACTTACAAAGTAATAAATAATTAGTTTTTTGTTAAGTCAAAGTATATAACATAACAATAAATAAAGTAATATACATGTTATTGTTAGCATAATAAATTAATCAATCAATAAAACTGAAGAAATAATGTTTGAATTTCAGTGCAAAGTTTTTCCAAACAAATTTCACCTAAGTAAAGTTCTTTCAAACCAAAGCCAGTACTTTGAATAACATCTAATCGGGCAGAAGGGCATAGACGGCATAGGTATCCAATAACTAAAGTAACATTTTCAAGTCATTTAATCTTGCATATACTACCTACGTATATATGCAATGACATGTAGAAGAAAAGGTCCAGTTTGGAAAAACGACCCGCCCCCCTAAAAAAAAAAACTCAGGGTACCTGCCTGTATTAGCTATTAATTCCTCTTTATTTTCCTGATATTGGCTGCTGCACAAAACTATAGCTACCTCTTTATTTTAATCTCATTGTATGCATGGGCAGAAAAGTAAAAAATTTTCTAAATTTGTTCATTTTTTTTCCTCACAGCACAAATATTTTGCATCTTCTCCCTTTATCCTATTTCTATCATTTAATCCTAATGTATACATAGTCTGACCATAGTGATCAGCATTGTTTTTTTAGTGTTGTCATACCAGATTTCTTCTCTTATGTTCTCTTTATATTTACTGTAGATTCTTAATGTTGTCTTTCCATTGATTTCTTTCTGCCATGTTTTCTGTCCCAGTTGTTTATTATTTCTTTTAACTGTTTTAGCTTTAACTGCTTCATTTTACTTAAGTTTATGTTTAGTTCTTTCATATATTCTTTTACTTGCATTATCCAGGGGGGGGGGTTTCTTGTTTTCATACTGATCCATGGTTATCTCATATAGGAGCATATTTCCACTACTTTCAAGTGTATGTTTCAGATAGAAGTTTATATATGCTTCATATCTCTCGAGTGGCAGGAAGAGGCCCCTATTTCAGATCTTAATGCAGAACTTGCTGTATAACTTGGTGCTTTCAAAATTGTTCTGTATACTTGATTGTCTACTTTTGTGATTAATTTATGGTTTTCTTCTCAAGTTTCATGACTTCTACTAGCATCACAAGGGGGAATTAATCACAGCACTGAACCAAACTTGGGGAGCGAGAAGCTGAACAAAGAAGAGGGGGAAAGTCGCCTTGGGAGAATGAAATGAAATATAGACAAGAGGCAAAAATGATTCACTGACTGCTCTAGGAATTACATCTCACAGTACCTGGAAATCCTGGGTCTGGTTGTCTTCTCATCTGCTGATATTTTCTGTGGCACTATGGACGGTATAACAACACTTGGGAGCCCCTAGAGGAAGCAGGGGAGCAAAAGGGGTGAAGTGGAGTTTGCAGGATCTGAGAAAGTTCTGAGAAAGCGCTGCTGTAGTCTCGTCCTTTTAAATCTCGGCCAGGACAGGCCCCTCCCTCATTCAGAAAACCTGTGGAAAGTAAATCTAGGCAGCCATGTGAGTAGAGCTGATTTAGGGAGAACGGAGGCTTTCAGTTCAGAGAAGCAACTCGAAAATGTTAGCAATTATTTATAGAGGGATTTTACTTTTCCTTGGTTCTGGCTTAAAATCCTGAACAATAATATATATATATATATATATATATATATATATATCATATATATATATATATGTATGTATATATATGTGTATATATACATATATGTATATATATATATATTATATATATATATATATAATATATATATATATATATTATATATATATATATATATATATATATATATTTGTTCTCCCTCTTAGCATTTGCCCTTTATTCTACAAAAGATATGTAGATGATACTTTTACTTTGTTTAGTTTTGCTCTCGTTCTGATGCTGAAACTTTCATCGATTTTCGCTAACAGTAGACATACAAATATAAAATTCAGCATTGAAGTTGAGCAGGATAATAAAGTTATCCTTTTTAGATATTTCAATCCCAATGAGAATCAGATGTTTTTAACACAAGTATTTGGAGGAAACCTACTTTGGCATGCCTTTAATAAGAACATTTAATTTTACACAAGTTTTTCACCAACAACTTTTTTCCATCTAACCTGTTTTTTCAATATGAGAGGAAAATTTTAAACAACCACATCATGCCAAAGTACAAAATCCAACCGTTCCCAAACTTCAAATCTATGCCAGTGTTCCATTTTTTGCATGATAAAACTTTTAACCAAAAGCTTTCTCAGATTATTTCAAGACATTATGGAGCAGTTAAAATGAATCTAATTCCAAAGAATCCTCTGAAGATTGGATCTCTGTTCAATACTAAAGACCGTTTAAGCGACTTTATGACGTCTGGGGTGATATATAAATACGATTGTCCTCGGTGTTCTCGAGGAACGTACGTGGGCTGCACCCAAAGACTTCTCAAGGTAGGCGCCGACTCCCACAGAGGCGTCAGCTATCGAACGGGCAATAAATTGAGTAATCCCGAATTTTCGCTATATAAGAGAGCATGCCAAAAAATGTGGTAGCAACACTGAATATAATAGATTTAAAATCATTAGAAGGGCCTCTTCCGAGCTAGCACTATCTATTCTGGAATCACAGTACCATTGTTGAATGCCCAAAACTCCTCCACCCTCTCTATCTCTCTATCTGTCGTAAACCGGCTTCTTTGCTTTTCACCTGCCCTCATTCTAGTCGCCCTCCTTCTCCCTTCTATATATTTAGGTTGGTATCTCCAGCAATGACGAATCTATCATTATGTACGTTTGGTTTTAAAGAGCTTATTGTATAATTTATTTGCTTTTATAGTTATAATATTTATTCTTTTATCACAGCCTTGAAAATTATACTTGTTGTGAAACGTCGGTGCTAATAAAGATGTTTTTATGTACCAGTCTGTTTCCACTAAGCTGCCCCTTTAATCTTTATATATATATATATATATATATATATATATATATATATATATATATATATGCTTAAAAATTCACAGTAGATGCACGTGACTTCATTAAATGCGAATACCACAGGAAAATGATAGTAAGAAATCCAAGCGCTTTCGTCTTTACTAAGACATTGTCCAGGAACGAATGAAATACAGTTGGAGAGAAAGTTATCAGGTAAACAACAAGATCAAGAAAACCAGATAGTTAATTGTCAAAAGGGTAAAAATTAAAGAGATAATCCAGGATTATCGGATATCACACGGTCACAAACCTAAACATAGATTTAACCCTAACAGAAACTACAAAGTATCCGTACAGTCCGAAACAAGTAAAAACTGAAAATATGTTAATTTTTGTTGCTTACAACTTTTTTCATTATGAAGACATCAAGTTTAAATAAACCAAAAAAAAAAAAAAGACTTATAGTCTGCGCTGCTTTCCATAGTTCATTCGCCATATTTTTTCTAGCTTCCATATTTAACGGATAACCTCTGGGATAATATATCTGATTTGACTCTAAAAATTAGCGCGAAGATATTCTTATGAGTAACTTAGCAAATCGCCCTGGAAATTCCACGTCCAATGCCATATTTCAGCATCTTCCTACACATGAAGGAGTAAAGCGACCAAAAACCCCAAACGACAGCCGAAACAGAGTCATTGTTATCATTTAGGTAGGCCTATAGTTCGAAAATGATGCACGAAACGGATTTTTAACTTCTCCTATTTTAGCATCCAAGACAAATTAATATTGTTATATGTATATCATCATCACTTGCTTGAATCCTTCGTTCAGCTGTGTTCTTATAGTGTAGCTATTTAGCACTGGTTTCATTTGTTTGCATCAAATATTCTAAAAAACGAATCGACTGAAATTGGCTGATAAGACTCAGCCCCAGCATCTGTCGGTTTTCCGAGCCAGGGTATAACGTCTTAGACTTTGCCGTCCCTTCTCTTCTTTGAGGGTTCTTTCCAAGTTAGAAATCTTGACGGGGGGGGGGGGGGGTTCTCTTCGTTTCTCGTCTGCTTCCAGATCCTTTGCCCAGACTCTTCCTGCCGTATTTGCACGATTCATTCCTTATGACAAAAAAAATCATGTAAACAGCAAGTTAGCCGGTTTCTTTTGCTGGCACGAGGTTATCAGTGGGGAAGGGGGGGGTATTATCCAGGTATATATATATATCCCATAGGATATTATATCTAGTATACATATATATATATATATATACATTATATATTATAACTTTTGTCATCACATTGTTTACCAGCCCTTGGCATGCATCACAAGTACCGTAATGGTATTATTATTATTATTATTATTATTATTATTATTTTATTATTATTATTATTATTATTATTATTATTATTATTTATTATTATGATAGTTTTTCCTATTGTTGTTCTATCATCCATTTCTCTTCCTTTCTCGGGCTCAGCGATTTCTCTGAGTACTGGCCAATATTCA
>NC_061099.1:12955983-13039399 GCF_015104395.2 Macrobrachium nipponense
TGAATATTGGCCAGTACTCAGAGAAATCTCTGAGCCCGAGAAATGGATGATAGAACAATAGGAAAAACTATATAATAATAATTAATAATATAATAATATATAATATAATAATAAATATAATATAATATAATATACCATTACGGTACTTGTGATGCATGCCAAGGGCTTGGTAAATGTGATGAAAGTAATATATATATAAATATTATGTATATATATTATATATATATATATATATATATATTATATATATATATATATATATATATATATATATAATATTACTTTTTGATAACCTCGTGCCAGCAAAAGAAACCGGCTAATTGCTGTTTAAATGATTTTTTCAGGAATGAATCGTGCAATACGGCAGGAAGAGTCTGGGCAAAGGATCTGAAGCAGACGAGAAACGAGAGAACCCGATGACAACTTGAAACCCTCAGAAGAGAAGGGGACGGCAAAAGTCTAAGACGTTATACCCGGCTCGGAAAACCGCAGATTCTGGGGCTGAGTCTTATCAGCCAATTTCAGTCGATTCGTTTTTAGAATATTTGATGCAACAAATACCAGCGCTAAATAGTACACAATAAGCACAGCTGAAAGAAGGATTCAAGCAAGTGATGATGATATACATTATAAAATATTAATTTGTCTTTGGATGCTAAAACTAGGAGAAGTTAAAAATGTTTCTTGCATCTTTTCGAACTATAGGCCTATGAATGATTAACCTGACGATGTTTCGGCTGTCTCTTTTGGTCGCTTTACTCTTCATGTGTAAGAAGAGTGAAATATGGCATTGGACGTGAAATTTCCAGGGCGATTTGCTAAGTTACTCATAGGAATATCTTCGCGCTCATTTTTAGAGTCAATCAGATATATTATCCCAGAGGTTATCCGTTAAATATGGACGCTAGAAAAAAATATGGCGAATGAACTACGGAAAGAGCGCCGACTAATAGTACATTAATGTAGATTTAGGTAAAACTGATCATTACTCAGCAGGGACATGTGAATGTTTTGTTTTAATATATATATATATATATATATATATATATATATATATATATATATATATATATGTATGAATTTATGTATATATACGCGAATACCACAGGAAAATGATAGTCAGGAATCCAAGCGCTTTCGTCTTTACTAAGACATTGTCAAGGAACGAATGAAATACAGTTGGAGAGAAAGTTATCAGGTAAACAACAAGATCAAGAAAACCAGATTGTTAATTGTCAAAAGGGTAAAAATTAAAGAGATAATCCAGGATTATCGGATATCACACAGTCACAAACCTAAACATAGATTTAACCCTAATAGAAACTACAAAGTATCCTTACAGTCCAAAACATGTAAAAACTGAATATATTAATTTTGTTGCTTACAACTTTTTTCATTATGAAGACATCAAGTTTAAATAAACCAAGAAAAAGACTTGAATTTAGAACATTTCCATTATTTGACTTGATGAAACAAGATTCAATGATATTCCTTTTAACTGTCATTACATGGGATTAAGGCTCTTGCTTGACGCCAGATAATAGGATGATCTAAATCTCTCATATGTACGAATAATGCATTCGATATTTGCCCAGTTTTCACAGAATATTGGTGCTGTTTGAGCATTGGTTTTGAGACTTTATCACACTTTTTGCAAGGAATTTCATATATGCAGCCTGGAAGATCTTTGGGAGAATTTTTTATGACCAAACTCTTGACATTAATATTACTGAAAACAACATTTATGTTAAAAAGCTTTAAAATTCTAGGAATATCTAAAAACCTTTCATCATAGGGTAATTTTAGAATGTTATGCTTACTAAATTCAAGTTTGTCATTAGTTAAATAAAATGTTTTTCTAGCTCTTTTCCATGCCACATCTACAAAAGTTCTTGGGTATTTTAGTTTCAATGCAATATCATAAATAGTTTTAATCTCAGCGTCAATAAACTGCGGGCTACAGACACGTAAAGCCCTTAGGAACATCCCAGAAAAAACAGAGAATTTAACATTTTGATGGTGATTGGAGTAGTAATGAACAAGAGGCAATGTTAGTTGATTTCCGAAAGACTGAAAAGGTGAAATTTCTATCTTTTCTATGGACAGTTACATCAAGAAAATTCAAATTACAATTTCTTTCTTCCTCTACAGAAAATTTTATAGAAGTAACTAAATTATTGAGATTATTAAGGAATTCCTGGAGATTTTCGTGAACTGGCCAAATACAGAAAATATCATCCACATACCTAAACCATATAACTTTTTGGGGCAAAATTCTTGGTAAGAGTTTTGTCTAAAAAAATTCCATGTAAATATTGCTAAGGACAGGAGATAAGGGATTACCCATAGCCATGACAAACTTTTGTACAAAAAAAATCCCCATTAAAACAAAATTTACTATCTTTGATACATAGCCTTATGAGACTAATGAGGTTTGCTACACTCAAGGGAATATAATGGCGTTCTAATTCACCCAACAAATATTCAAGTAAATCATCTACAGGCACTTTTGTAAATAAAAAGACAACATCAAAACTAACCATTTTAAAATCAAAATTCAAATTTAAACTATTCAATTTGTTTATAAAATCAACATTGTTTTTAACATTCGTGTTAGAACTGTTTACTACCAAAGGTGTAAGAATTTTTACAAGCCATTTAGATAAATTATATGTAACTGAGCCCACTGAACTGATGATTGGTCTGATAGGGTTATTGATTTTGTGTGTCTTAACTAAACCATACATATAAGGTAGGGAGGCGCATTGCGGTGCAAACTGTTTAATTAAATGGTCCAAGCCCTTCAAAATGGATTTAATTTGTTTATTAAAATGGGAGTTCACTGTCTGTGTAGGATCAGACCTCCGTTTCGTATAAGTATCAGTATCATTTAGCAATGCCATTATTTTACTTACATAGTCACTTTTATTGCGCCTATTAACTGGAGTCAAGCAAGAGCCTTAATCCCATGTAATGACGCAGTTAAAAGGAATATCATTGAATCTTGTATCATCAAGTCAAGTAATGGAAATGTTCTAAATTTAAGTCTTTTTCTTGGTTTATTTAAACTTGATGTCTTCATAATGAAAAAAGTTGTAAGCAACAAAATTAATATATTCAGTTTTTACTTGTTTTGGACTGTACGGATACTTTGTAGTTTCTATTAGGGTTAAATCTATGTTTAGGTTTGTGACCGTGTGATATCCGATAATCCTGGATTATCTCTTTGATTTTTTACCCTTTTGGCAATTAACCATCTGGTTTTCTTGATCTTGTTGTTTACCTGATAACTTTCTCTCCTAACTATATTTCCCTTCGTTCCTTGACAATGTCTTAGTAAAGACGAAAGAGCTTGGATTTCTGACTATCATTTTCATGTGGTATTCGCTTATTTAATGAAGTCACGTGCATCTACTGTGAATTTTTAAGCATATATATATTAATATATATATATATATATAATATATATATATATATATATATATATAAAGATTAAAGGGTAGCACCGACGTTTCACAACAAGTATAATTTTCAAGGCTGTGATAAAAGAATAAATATTATAACTATAAAAAGCAATAAATTATACAATAAGCTCTTTAAAACCAAACTTACATAATGATAGATTCGTCATTGCTGGAGATACCAACCTAAATACATAGAAGGGAGAAGGAGGGCGACTAGAATGAGGGCAGGTGAAAAGCAAAGAAGCCGGTTACGACAGGAGAGAGAGGTGGAGGAGTTTTGGGCATTCAACAATGGTACTGTCTGTTTGATAGTTAGTGATTCCAGAATAGATAGTGCTAGCTCGGAAGAGGCCCTTCTAATAATTTTAGATCTATTATATTTAGTGTTGCTACCACATTTTTGGCATGCTCTCTTATATAGCGAAAATTTCGGGATTACTTAATTTATTGCCTGTTCGATAGCTGACGCCTCTGTGGGAGTCGGCGCCTATCTTGAGAAGTCTTTGGGTGCAGCCCACGTACGTTCCTCGAGAACACCGAGGACAATCGTATTTATATATCACCCCAGACGTCATAAGGTCGCTTAAACGGTCTTTAGTATTGAATAGATCCAATCTTCAGAGGATTCTTTGCTCCATAATGTCTTGAAATAATCTGAAAAAGCGTTTGGTTAAAAGTTTTATCATGCAAAAATGGAACTCTGGCATAGATTTGAAGTTTGGAAACGGTTGGAATTTTGTACTTTGGCATGAAGTGGTTGTTTAAAATTTTCCGCTCATATTGAAAAAAACAGCTTAGATGGAAAAAAGTTGTTAGTGAAAAACTTGTGTAAAAATTAAATGTTCCTCCAAATACTTGTGTTAAAAAAATCTGATTCTCGTGGGACCGAAACATCTAAAAAGGATAACTTGTTATCCTGCTCAACTTCAATACTGAATTTTATATTTGGATGTCTACTGTTAGCGAAATCGATGAAAGTTTCAGCATCAGAACGAGATCTAAACAAAGTAAAAGTATTCTTTTGTAGAATGAGGGGTAAATATTAAGAGGGCAGCTGTCCAGCAGCTGCTCCTCGAAGTGACAAAAATGTTTGTGAACATGGGGCCCAGAGGAGAACCCATCGCCATACCATCAACTTGTTTAAAAGCAGTGTTATTAAATATGTTGTTCAGGATTTTAAGCCAGAACCAAGGAAAAGTAATATCCCTCTATAAATAATTGCTAGCATTTTCGAGTTGCTCCTCTGAACTGAAAGCCTCTGTTCTCCCTAAATCATCTCTACTCCCATTGGCTGCCTAGATTTACTTTCCACAGGTTTCCTGAATGAGGGAGGGGCCTGTCCTGGCCGAGATTTTAAAAGGATGGGGCCACAGCAGCTCTTTCTCAGAACTTTCACAGATCCTGCAAACTCCACTTTACCCCTTTTGCTCCCCTGCTTCCTTTTGGGGCTCCCAAGTGTTGTTATACTGTCCACAGTGCACAGACATATCAGCAGATGAGAAGACAACCAGACCCAGGATTTCCAGATGTAACTTTTAGTGCAGTCAGTAAATCGTTTTTGCCACTTGTCTGTATTTCATTTCATTCTCCCAAGGCGACTTTCCCCTCTTCTTTGCTCAGCTTCTCACTCCCCAATTTTGGTTCAGTGCTGTGATTAATTTCCCTTGTGATGCTAGTAATGATATTAAACATCCCCCTAGTTCATAGTATTACTTCCTGCATAAGTTCCCATTCATTTTATGCCCCCTTTGAGCAAGCTTTAATAGGTAATGTTAAGAGCATGTAGTGTGTAATCCCACATGTCCCTCACCTTAGTACTGTTGCTAGAATGCAATCTCTTTGCAGAAAAATGCTGTTAACATATATGAAAATATATTAATTTCGAGGTAGAACTAATTGGATATTAAAGGACATTGGTAGCCTAATGCATGTATATGAATCACGGGGATGTGATAGAAATTCATATATTATATATATATATATATATATATATAATATTATAAAAAATTATATATTTATTTAAATTTTATATAATTAATTATATAATTATATAAATATAGTATATATATAATATATATATAATCTATATATTATTATATTATATATAATATATTATATATATATATATATATATATCTATATATATAATATATATATTCTATATAATTATATAAATTATAGATATATATAAAATATATAAATTAATTATATAATATTAATATTATTATTAATTAATAATATTATTATAATAATAATATTATATATTCTTATTATATATATATATAATAATATTATTAATTATAGTATGAATATTAATATTTAATATCTTTTAATAATATTATATATTTATATTTATATATCTGATTATATATATATAATATATATATATATATATATATATGATATATATATATTATATAACTATATTTATATACTATAATATATATATATATATATATTATGTTACTAAAGTAATCATATAATATCTATATATATAATATATAGTATATAGATAATATATAATATATAATAATAAATATATTATATTATATATTATATATAATATATATAATATATATATATATATATATATATATATATCTATATCTATATATATTATAGCCCAAAACAATCAGCAAGGAGGGCCACTCGGCACAGTCACACTAAGTAGAAGGCAGGCAGGAACACACAGGAATTTGACATTATGGCATTTATTCCGACGTTTCGCAATACATTATTACACCCTCAAGGAATTCTACAATAGATGTAAGTAAAAATATTTTAAAAACCTTTTAAAATTATAAAATTTAAAAAAACAATAGTTAATTCTATGAGTCAATTTAAAAGGAGGCCATATTTAAAACACACAATAAGTTAGAACACAAGTTACATAAATCAAAAACAACTATGAAATTTGACATTAATATACAAGGACTTATTTTGAAAAATTAACAATAATAATAAATAAATAGATAAATAAATAAAGGAAGAAAGGAGCTAACCTGCCCTAGCAAAGTCAAGAGTAAAACTAAAAGCAGAAACGAAAAGTAAATAATAACAGGCGTTAAGATCAACAACAATGTCAAGATAAAAAAAAGCTGAACAGCTGAGGACTGGGTATTTAAAACCGGAACTAGTTTTATTTTCAACGTCTCTAAAATAAATAGGTCTTTAGAGTTGTTGACCTGTCCAATTATAGAGAAATCTTTGTATTCTATGTTTGTTTTACATTGTAAAGAATGATTTCTTATATTAGATGCATCTGGGTTGGGCAGGCGATATCCCGTTCTGTGACTAACACCCTTATGAGAATCGACTCGTACCCCAAGAAGACGCTTCGTGGATCCCTCATAATTTCCCATATCACATCTGGGACAAGTATATTTATATACCACATTAGACGTCATCAAAGGGCAGAGTCGGTCTTTTACTCTGAAAAGGGAGCCAATTGTAAGGGTTTTTGGGGGAATCAAATTTACATCAAGGTCATTAAAATGTTCATTGATTATTTTAGTAAAGCGTGTACGGAAGTTGTCAGATTTTATGTATGGAAAGGATGCGTAGAATTTTTTTTCTTTGGAACGTTAAAATACTTTTTGCTGAGTAGTTTCTGTATGACCTTGTTAATGATCTTGGTAAGGAAACAGTTATCGTTAAAATATTTGTAGAGGAAGGTAATTTCGTTGTGGAAAAGTTGCTAGTCTGAAGTGAGTAATAGTGCCCGATGAATAAGTGTATAAACAGAATTTAACTTAAAGTTATAAAAACAAAAACTATAAAAATTGGAGCTCAGACCTGTAAATGTTTTCTTCCTAAATAATGAATTACTCAGAATAATATATTTAAGACAGGCTCTGTTTTTCCTCCGCCTGATGCTGCCCCCTCTTCTGCTCTCCTCCCTCAGACATATTACAGCACGGGGGACGTGACGTCCAGCATTGTTGCAGCCGCGCCGCCAGGGGAACACGGTGCAGTTTCATCACAGCCCACAAGACGTTCCAACAGAATAGCAAACAGGAATTCGAACAACAACAACGGAATTACATAGTTGGGCTGTTGAGCGCTTCCTTCATTTGCGTTCGTCATTGTGGAATAATTGTCCTGTTCAGAAGTTTACTTCGACGGATTTTTAAATTCATAATGTTCACTGACTAAAGATGAACCTAGTACAAGGTTCGAAAGCTCTGATTATTAAAGACTTTATACTTCACATGCGATATTATTGTGGACCTGCAATCATATTAGCGAATGTTGGGCCAAGAGGGGAGCCCATAGCCATCCTTTCTACTTGCCTATACAATTTCCCGTTAAAAACAATAGCCGTGTCCAGCACGGCCAATTCTAAAAAAGTTTTAAAAGCAACACGATTGATATTACAAAACTTGGAATCGGGATCAGGAAATAACGTATTTAAAATAATACTAATAGTTTCTTTGACAGGTACGTTAGTGAAAAGGGACTCAACACCAAGGCTGGCCATGGGTCTTTGAGGTAAAATTAAACCTTTAAATTTGTTAGAGTTTTGCAGAGTATATTTATTCTTAGAGGTTCCAACAAGGGGACAAGGTACTTAGCTAGTTGTAATTAGGAGTTTTGTATGAGGCCAAGATAGGCCGAAGGGGAACATATTGGGCTTATGAATTTTTGGAAGCCCGTAAAGAATACCATAGGACGACCCAGTGCAAAAAAGCTCCTATTAAGTGACTTCGTTGATGACGCGATCGTTCTTCAGGATCCGAAGAATCTATTTATTTTATCCTCAGTATTAAAGATATTCTGGTAATCGGGAGTACCAATCTCTTGAAACTTAGTATGATCATTTAAAATCTCTTCCATTTTATTAACATAGTCTACTCTATTGAGGATAACAGTTCCCCTTCCTTTATCTGGCCTCAAAATAATAATATCGTCTCTTTTTGAGAGAGTTTTTAGGAGATCAAGATCAGCTTTCTTAAAAAAAGATGCCCATTGAGTTCTGAGTTTCAGGAAAGTATTTCGTGATAAACAAGCTAACTCATTTTGTAAACGGCTGTGATTGGCGCCCAGTGGAAGACAAGAGTAATATATTAATATATACAACGTATCGACGATGTGGACAATATGGAGCACGTAAAACGAATAAAAATAGTTAAGCAGATTAAATACCTAGGAGTGACAATCAACAACACGAAAGACTGCTTCAGAGAACAGATAAAAAGGGCCCAAATTAAAGCAACGCAGATGACAAATATAGCTAAAACTGTCATTAATAAAGCTGTAGCAGGGTAAATATAGGAAAATAGTATTCGAAAGGATTAGCGATGCCATCCTTCATGTATGCCAAAGAAGTCATGAAACTTGAGAAGAAAACCATAAATTAATCACAAAAAGTAGACAATCAAGTATACAGAACAATTTTGAAAGCACCAAGTTATACAGCAAGTTCTGCATTAAGATCTGAAATAGGGGCCTCTTCCTGCCACTCGAGAGATATGAAGCATATAAACTTCTATCTGAAACATACACTTGAAAGTGGTGGAAATAGGCTTCTATATGAGATAACCATGGATCAGTATGAAAACAAGAAACCCCCCCTGGATAATGCAAGTAAAAGAATATATGAAAGAACTAAACATAAACTTAAGTAAAATTGAAGCAGTTAAAGTTAAACAGTTAAAAGAAATAATAAACAACTGGGACAGAAAAACATGGCAGAAAGAAATCAATGGAATAACAACATTAAGAATCTACAGTAAATATAAAGAGAACATAAGAGAAGAAATCTGGTATGACAACACTAAAAAAACAATGCTGATCATTATGGTCATACTATGTATACATTAGGATTAAATGATAGAAATAGGATAAAGGGAGAAGATGCAAAATATTTGTGCTGTGAGGAAAAAAATGAAAATTTAGAACATTTTTTTACTTTTCTGCCCGTGCATACAATGAGATTAGAAATAGATAGCTATAGTTTTGTGCAGCAGCCATATCAGGAAAATAAAGAGGAATTAATTGCTAATGCAGGCAGGTACCCTGAGTTTTTTTAGGGGGGAGGGTCGTTTTTTCCAAAACTGGACCTTTTCTTCTACATGTCATTGCATATGCCCTTCTGCCCGATTAGATGTTATTCAAGGTACTGGCTTTGGTTGACAGAACTTTACTTATAATGTTGAAAGTTTGCACTGAAATTCAACATTATTTCTTCAGTTTTATAGATTGATTAATTTATTATGCTAACAATAACATGTATATTACTTTATTTATTGTTATGTTATATACTTTGACTTAACAAAAAACTAATTATTTATTACTTTGTTAGTACAGTTCAATGAAAAGGATAGTCACAAAAAATATGAACTTCCAGAAATTTTGGGGTGGAAGTCGTTCGACCAACACCTCCACCCCTCCAGCGACCTCCCCCTCGGTACAGGCCTGTAATATACTCTTATTTGTAGATCTACTGAGGGGGAAGTGGAAAGCAGGAAAGAATTTCTAAAAGAATTGTGGTATTACAGAGAGAAGAAACTCAAACAATCACAAAGGAAGAATAAAAAAAGCAAGGGAGCCGTTTCCAAGGCATTTTCCACCTACTACTACTACTACCACCACTACCACTCGTTCAGTCGTTCTGTAATGTGTCAAATTGCGGCGTTCATTAAAAACTTAGGTAAATCAACATAATCAGGAAGAAGTGAGTATAGAATGTGTTTGTTTACGATGAAAAAATGCATTTGCGTCTTTGCTATATAAGTAATACATAGTAGACTTAAATAGAGAGCATGCTATCATGCTCTACTAGCCTACCTAGTAGAGAGCATGCTATCATGCTGGTACTTAGGTACTACCTACCCTAGTAGCTACTAATTCTACTATAGAGAACATGCCATCATGCTGGAGCTATAGAGAGCACGCTATCATGCTCGCTTTGTAAGGCCTCTAGGTAGATCTAGGGTACTTATCCGCGGCGGCCTAGACTATGGCAGTTGCAGTTTTTCAATGCAGTTTTAGGGTACCTCCTGAAACAAGAATTTTAAGTACTATTATTTATTCGGACGACTGTAATTAATCCCCAGGGGCCAGTACTAAACACGGCAAAATACATAAGACACCCCAATCCCTTGTGGATGTCGTATCTGCGGTTACGTTCTTTGCAGTCTGTGCGGACTGCTTCTGTAGAAATACCGGCCTCTAGCCCATGCCGCATGTCTTAGCTACCTACAAGAGCTACCCTGTGATCCTAGTTTAGGCAAATCAACGAGTTAAACTAACGTCGTAATTAAGGTCTAGGGGGAAACATCAGTACAGGCCAACCCTCATCACGGTGGACGGGTCTTTATTCACTCGATATTTAATTGGTTTGGAAACATGAATACAATGCAACTCTAAGCATACCATTTAAAAGACTGAAGTTTCGTCAACATATTGTGATATATGAAAGCCCCATACGAACTAAAATAAGATGTGAGCTCTTCGTAAAATATGTTTTCAAGGCAGTTTGAAATCCAATATGGCGGCTACGTTTTTCATGGACGGTTTCTCATCAGTGACGGACACCATCTTTCCCCAGCCTTCCCAGCACTCATTTGAACAATGTTAGCGTATCTATGTAACGTTTATTGATCTTACTCAAGATTGCAGTTGTAATCAGCCCAATAAAACAACATTTTGTTGCCTATATTAGTGAAAGTATGAAACTTGTTATTCCCGGGGTTATGGTTGGAACTGAATTCATTCTTACCTTGTAATCGGCGGTTTTTATCCTTACTGCCACCACAACTGAAACTCCACAGTGCTTATTTGATTGTTTAATTATACACATTTTGGTCCTCAGTTGCAGTCCCAATTGCACTTTAAAAAACCCGTTGCTGTTCCTGGTTTCTAAGCGCGCGCGCCATAAACACAACTTACAAACAGCAGACGACGACAAAACGACGAAACTGCAAAGTTTTAGTCCCTAAACTGTTTACTTTACTCGTTATTTAGTTTAAATTTACATTGTTATTTAAAAATTTTGATTTAATTCATGTATATATCCCTTTTTTGCAACCAAATTACCCCCGAAAAAATTACAGATATTTCTAACGTAGATAAAATCAAATGTTCTAACGTTTTCGTACATCTGGCTGCCGAAAACCATAGAGGAACGAATACGGAAAAAGTGCTAGAGGAACGACTACGTTTTTTTTTTTTTTTTGCTTTTTTGTTTTTGCTAGCACTTTTCATTGATTTCAGTCTTTATTAGTATTTTGAATTTCTTAAATAATCGTATGCCAGAAATAAATGTAACCTTTAATGTTTGCATGCTTTAATGTTTGCATGCTAAGAATGGCAAAATCATCGTTGCCACATTAGTGGAGGCTTCACACATACGCCGTTCCATTATCCTGTTAAGCGTCCGCCCCTGATGAGCTCGCTGCTAACGTACCGTCACGCTTTTTTTTGTAATCAGGGATCATAGCACTGATGATAGTTTTTCAAAGTTAATATTGATTTTTATGCTTGTTATTCATACTGTAATTAACTGTTGGAAATTCTCTCTCTCTCTCTCTCTCTCGGAGTCCAGTCACTCGGCAAAGAAAAGTCAATCTTCACTTCCCGCCAATTGGAAGAAAAGTTTGTATCATCACTGGAGGATTCAGAACTAGAGCTCTCATCAATCAAATAGGTTATAATATCACACTCCTCATCTAGTATTTGATTGATCTCACCTAAAGAAAATATGCCTCCTCTGGGACATTCATTGTGAAAGACGAGAAATCCAATTTGTCTCGATAAACGCCCGAAGCGTATTGAAAGAAAACCAACAGGGACAGGCAGTTTTCTAGCATAAGCGACCACCAGGAAAGAGTTGCCAGGCTGGAAATAAGTTTCCCATGTGCTGAGAGTGTTACCAAATGATGTTCCTACACTTTCTATGCGAGTAAACGTATTATTACGGGGCTGACGACTTGACAAGCACAGTTAAAGTCTTGAACGTAATATCCCGTTGAAGGCGCTACCGAGTAGATCGCGGTAAACGTGGGTGACGCTTAACAGGTTATAAACTGTTTCCATGAATTCTAGTTGTCATAGTAATGCAATAATGATAAAATTGCTTTAATATTTATGTATATATACTTCCAATACATAGCCTAATTTCACCAATTTCAACGTTTTGTGTGTAGTCTTATACCCAGTTTGGAGGGTCAACACATACCGAATGGCAACAGAGAGAGAGAGAGAGAGAGAGAGAGAGAAAGGAAGCGGAGGAACGAAGAAGAAAAGGGATGGGGGGGGGGGGGTGGGGGGGGGGGGGAGAGGGGTAGGTGGAGCTTTATACGCGTGTTCGTATCCATTTCTGCATAATGGAGTTTTTGTCTCTTGGTACAAGGACAAGTGTCGTTATTCTTTACGATTAGTGATTCACGATACCCTTATAAATTACGGCATGGGTGTAATGCACTATAGCAAAATCTCGTTCTGTTAAGAGTGTTCGTTACAGAAATAGGTATTGCCCAAAAACCTGCTTGCACTGTCTCTGAAACCCATAATAGATATGCTGTTTAGTTGTTCAATCAAGTTTTTATAACCAACGTTATTTTTTTTACAAGGCTAGCTATTGAATAAATTTTTATTTTTCTCAGTCAAAACATATGCCCCCTCAATGCTAACTTTCCTTCTTTTCAAACGGACT
This sequence comes from Macrobrachium nipponense, assembly GCF_015104395.2. Classification (NCBI taxonomy): domain Eukaryota; kingdom Metazoa; phylum Arthropoda; class Malacostraca; order Decapoda; family Palaemonidae; genus Macrobrachium; species Macrobrachium nipponense. The sequence goes on from NC_061099.1 coordinate 12,969,106, forward strand.
TTCTGGTCATTGCAAATTCGGCCCCATAATTTCTTATGGTGCGAAAACAGACAAGAGCCCATGGACCGAAAACGATTGCGTCACACTACGGCGATAATCCAGCAGTAAAACATCTTCATATATCCAAAAAAGTAAATAATAAAGATAATATATGCGCATTACGATTATAACAATTACATGTATAGCTGATAACAATCTGCATGAATAACTGGTAAACTGTTCTGCAATGACAGTTGAGTATAGCAATTATTTACAATAGGTACGAAAGTCAAGATGTCGTGACCAGTCATAATACAGAACTGAAAGAACGTTCTAATTCAGAAAAAGAATTACTTAAATTTGAGTCAGAGTCGAGTTACTTTTTCAATAACGAATATTTTTCAAATTAATCATCATAAATATGTAAAATATTGATGTTTTACTACTTATTTAAAAATTAGCCAAGAGCACGCTTCTCGTCATCTTCTACCCCAACAGCTGTTTACGCCTGGCTTGTTGTTGATGAGAAATCGTGTTTCGATTGTTGGTGATAAAAGTGCTCCAGCGTCTGTGGGTACAAGTGGTGTGCGGATTTATCACAGGAAATGGTTAGTTTATTGACACAAGCTACTCCATAAACATCGAGATGGCGTCAATCTCGAAACATTTTTAGTTGTAAGTAAAAATTTCTAAAGCGTTTTGGTGAGATTTCCACTGCCGTGGGCGCCATTTCAGTACCCTCTGTTTAAATCTGTTTAAATCTTAAAATTGGCCTTAATTTCTAACTTTGGGGAAATACTTACTTCGAAAGGAGAGTAGAGGTCTTTAGCTCCGTTTCTCACCAACAACAAGTCGCGACTGATGCCCATCTCGGGTGTCAGGACGCGTTATAATGTACTTTTTTCGAGGGTGGCTTGCACTGATGGTAGCTGGCCTGCGTGGCCTGCCTGTTTGATGTTTTTACCCTAGGTTTATTTATGATCATCAATATGAGTTTTCATTAGGTAGGGTAATGCACCGCTGTGCAGACAGGCGGACACTGTACAGCAGCGTGGACACTTTCTCAAACAGTAACTTTAGCACTTCCAGTATCCTGAATTAGATGCCACTCAAAACCCAACCAGCGTAGAAACAACAGCGAGACCTGTACTTTCCTCTCGAAATAGGGTAAACAATCATGGATGATCCATTGTCATCACGCTGGCCGGGTCTTATTCACTCTATATTTAATTGGTGAAACAAGAATACAATTACAACTTTAAGCATACTACCATTCAAAAGATTGAAGTTTCGTCAACATAATGTGATATATGAAAGATCCATACGAACTAAAATAAGCATGTGACGCTCTTCGTAAAATATGTTTTCAAGGCAGTTTTGAAATCCAATATGGCGGCAATCGTAAGGCTGGCCGGTCTAGCCACGGACAATCCACCATCTTTCCCAGCCTTCCCAGCACTCATTTGAACAATGTTAGCGTATCTATGAAACGTTTATTGATCTTACTCAAGATTGCAGTTGTAATCAGCACAATGAAACAACATTTTGTTGTCTATATTAGTGAAAGTATGAAACTTTATATTCCCCAGGTCATGGTTTGAACTGAATTCATTTTTACCTTGTAATCGGTGGTTTTTTCCTTACTGCCATCACAACTGAAACTCCGCAGTGCTTATTTGATTGTAAGTATACACATTTTGGTCTTAATTCACTTCACATTGCACTTGAACCATGTTGCTGTTCCTGGTTCCTAAGTACTCACTCCACAAACACAGTTACGAGCAGCAGACGACAACACTGATTAGGGGTGCAAAGCTTTATTCCTTTAATTGTTTACTTTACTCATTATTTAGTTTAACTTTATTTCAAAATGTTTATTTAATTCATGTCTATTATCCCTTTTTTGCAACCAAACTAACCTTGAAAAATCACAAATATTTCGGATATATACTTACGAGCAGACGACACGAGGAAAAATGACTCATCGTTGCCAATCTAGTAGAGCATCACACATACGCCAATGCATTTACAAACAGTTTCCATGAATTCTAGTTGTCATACTAATGCAGTAATGATAAAATTGCTGTAATATGTATATATACTACAAATAGATACGCTAATGTCACTTATTTCCCCGGTTTTGTGTAATTCTCATACCCAGTTTGGAGGGTAAACACATACCAATTGACAACACTGATAAACAATTGAAGAGTGCAAAACGCCACAAAGAATGCCGTAGTCCCCTTCGATAAGCGCTGGTTAGAGGTCGGGGTTTCGATTGTTGTGATGAAAGTGCCCTAGCGTCTATGGGTACAAGTGGTGTGCGGATTTAGCTCAGGAAATGGGAAGTTTATTGACACAAGCAAGTCCTCAAACATCGAGATGGCGTCAATCTTCTAAAAATTTTGAGTTGTAAGTAAAAATTTCGAAAGCGTTTTGGTGAAGTTTGCACTCCGTTGGCCACCCTTTTCATTACCCTCTGTTTAAATCTTAAAATATGGCCTTAATTTCTAACTTTGGAGAAAATACTTACTTCGGAAGGAGAGTAGAGGTCTTTAGCTCCCTCTCTCACCAACAATAACTTGTGACTGATGACCATCTCCGGTGTCAGGACGCGTTATAAGTACTTTTTCAGTGTGTTGAGCCAGTCCATGCAGTTGTTTACCCTACTAAGAGTTTTCTTTCAAGTCATAAAATAATGCCATAATTTCCGGTTAAACACAAGTTAATGAAAGTCTAGCCATGCGTGGTGCAAACTTACCTCAATGACACCTCCATGACGCTTTCAAAATTCTATTTATAACACCTTACATGTAGAAGATCTGGCTGCCAGACGTACAAAATTATTTCTGGCGTGAATAAAATCACGCATTTTAAGTTGAATTCAGTGAATTAAGAACTAAATGTGTAAAATTACAATCAAATAAGCACTGTGGAATTTCATTTGTGATGGCAGTAAGGATAAAACCACCGATGACCAGTGAAAATGCATTTCAGTTCAAAACATGATCGTAGGAATAAGATGTCTCATACTTTCACTAATATAAGCAACAAAATGTTGTTTTATTGTACTGATTACAACTGCAATATTGAGTAAAAAAGTAATAAACGTTACATAGATATGCTAAACGTTACATAGATATGCAAATAATTGTTCAAATGAGCGCTGGGAAGGACGTCCCCACCAGTGTATGCCTGGTGTCCGCGAGACTATACCATGCCATATTGGATTAAAAAACTGCCTTGAAAACATATTTTACGAAGACCTCACAAGCTTATTTTAGTTCATATGGCGGTTTCATATAGTATCTCATTTTATTGACAAAACTTTTATCTTTTGAATGGCATGCTTAAATATTGAACTGTATTTTTGTTTCACCGATTTAATATGAAGTGAAAAGTGGATAATTAGTCTGTGCAGGTGCCCACACAGTGATGCATTACTCTATAGCTAGATTTTGATGCAATGATGAATTTTGTTGACATTTTCAATGGAAATACCAGGTTAAGGGGGCCGGCCGGCTAATGCCAATTTTTAAAGACAGGACTTTGACATTCATACCACTTAATAAGGTGACTTGGGACATCTACAAACCGCATATGATTTTTGTCTCTGACCTTTGGTTTTGTGACGCCAGGGCAATTTATCCTGAAAATACCATTTTTTCAAACTTCTATCTCCTCCCGCCCTTGATATTTAATTATTAAGACCTGGGATTACTACCATCTATAGATCTGATGTAGACCTCCAATCAAGTGAGTTTTTTTTATCTAAAAGTCTTTTTTTTTTTTTTTTTTGCTAGATATGAATTTTTCATTATGGTAAAAAAATAAACCTTATAAATCACGGGTTTGATTCTTGGCCATTCCATTGAGGAGTGAGAGATGTGGTTCGGAAGTCACGTAAAGCCGTTGGTCCCGTTGCTGAATAACCACTGGTTCCATGCAACATAAAAATACCATACAAACAAACAAACAAATAAAAATTGGAAAAAAGGGCTTTATTTGATTGTTCTATAATGTCTTTCTAAGTTATATACCAAATTTCAATGCTATAGCTTTAAAACTAAGTGAGAAGATAGAATTTGAAGGTCAATAAGTATAGTTTTGAGATACGGGCGTTCAAAGTTTTCCTTTGTATTTTATAAAGACAGTGTTAATAAATAATGATTATGAATGTATATTTCTTTTTTGGGTATTAACAAACCAAAACTATGTTATTTATAATAATTTAATCATAAATGATGATCCCTTTGCTCATATATTGTAGCCTGGGGCACTGCATCAGCCAAGACGGGGCACTCCTTCCTACACAACTCTCTCTCTCTCTCCCCTTCACTAACTTGGCTTGCTACAGTGAATTTTCTTCTTCTGTATGTTAGCGAGATGTTTTCCTTGTATTTTCCTCTTTGGCATGATGAAATTCTTGCCGAAATAAAGATAAACAAACGTTAAAGCAAGAGAATGTCAGGCGAAACTCGAATGTGTACTCTCTTTTTACAAAGACAATGTTGATAAATCATGATTATTATAAATTTCATATTCCTTTTTGGGTATTACTAAACAAAAACTGTTATTTATCATAAGTGAAGATCCCTTTGCTCAAAGACCGTAGCCTGGGGCACCGTGCGACGTGTGCATCAGGCAAGACGGGGGCCGTTCCTTACTACGCACCCCTCCCTCTCTCTCTTCACTAACTACGCTAATATTGCGTATATTATGATATTCTGTAATCCTATTAGAGTGAATTTTCTTCGTCTGTATGTTAGCGAGATGTTTTGCTTGTCTTTTCCTCATTGGCATGATGAAATTCTTGGCAAAACAAAGATAAACATACGTAAAAGCAAGCGAATGTCGGAGGTGAAACTCGGACGTGCACACTACATGAGATTTGTGCTTGCACTGAAAGGTGGTAAGCTAACTCCCTTCTCTTCTGAGACTTATGGAATCTCTACAGATGCCATTGCTCACAATTTCATTGACAATAATTATCAAAATTTATGATAACAGAAGAAATATTGCAGTTTCTTGTACTGATCAATGATTTTGGCTTATTGAGTTATGTTTACTAATTACCCTGTAACTACGAAAGAAAGAGGAATTTTAACGAAATATTTTGTATATGTACTTATTCTCCATTGCCATACGAAGCTCCATTAATTTTTTCATGACTGCATTTTTTGCCCTATACCCCCATATATATATATATATAGTATAAGGGTACTGGGCGGCCCCCTTAATTCACTAGCCTAGGCAATACCTCCATCGGATAGAAGTGAGTTGATAAAAATGTGGCTCCTCAGAGGGGAAACTGGTTTTTTTGTGATAACTGAAAATTATTGGTAAAATAAGACCTACAAATGCATACATTGATAGGCTAGGTACGTATAGGGTAAAATATCGGATAGCCACCTGGCAACCACCTATACTGTTGAGCTACCACCTTCCCAAATAATAATTAGCACTTCCTGTAAACTAAGATAGACATAAGTCATGAGCCAGTGTCCGTGGAAGCAACACCTGTAGACCTCCACTTTCCTCTTGAAGTAAGTTTTTTCTCCCAAGTAAGAAATTAAGGCCATAAATTCTGATTAAACAGAGGTTAATGAAGTCTAGCCATGCGCACTGCTAACTTACCTCCATGATGCTTTAGAAATTTTTACTTAAAACACCTTACATACAGAAGATTGATGCCATCTCTATGTTGGGGAGTCGCTTGTGTAAACAAACTTCCATTTCCTGTGCTAAATCTGCAGAACACTTGTAGCCATAGACGCTGGTACACTTTCTTTACAACGATCTTAAACGATGATGGTGTTCAACTCGTGACCGGGGAAACCTGGTGATTTTTCAGGAAGAAGAAGAAGAAGAAGAGTGCACTAGATAACATTTAAAATAATTAGTTAAACACCAGAATAAGGTTATGAATTGCATAAATTTATTATGTATTCATGATAATTAATTTGAAAATATTTGTTATAAAAGTAACCAGATTCCTGACACAAATTTCAGTGGTTTTGCTGTGAACATTAGTTATGGTGTATTTTGGCAGTTTCCTATTTTTTTCTTATTAGTAATATAGGTATATTGCATACAGTGTAATATATATTACATACTTAATGTAAGTTTTGTATATAACTACCATGCAACTTACAACCTGCTCGACATATGACCTCTCGTACTTACAACCTTACTTCTGACAGTTGACCATTGACGTACTTGGCACTGCGCCATCTCGTGAGAGCTCTCATCACTCGAGCAGCATCAGTTTGAGTTACCCTGCCCTATCAGCACCATCATTTGGTATGAACTGTACTGTAGATTGAATTGCAAACCAATTTACGTAAGAATCGACTTCTGACATGCATGCAAGAACCTAACCCCATTGTAACTCGATACCTGATTGTACATAATATATATTACATAATTGATTAAAATATATTAGTAGAAGTGCATTATGGTAAAAAGATTGAAATAATGATTGTACATTACATTATAGTACTATTTAGGCACTTTTATATAGCAAAGGTTTGATATTATACCCTACCCAGTATGTTGGCCACTTTCTAAGGTTCGACTTACATCTATTCTGACTTACAACCAGTGGGTCGGAACCAAGCTTGGTTGTAAGTAGGATGGTACTTGTAATATAATATAGTGTTTTAAGTAATAATTTTGAAATTAGGACCTTTATTTCAGTCCTGTACTATGACGTTAAGACATCGTGGCTGTTGTACTAATTTAGATGAATTGTTGTACTTAACTTTCTTGCAGAAAATGGTGACTTAAATATGTACACAATATATATCTGAAAAGCATACCAGTTATTCATGCAGATTGTTATCAGCTATTCATGTAATTGTTATAATTGTAATGCTAACATATCTTTATTATTTACATTTTGGATATATGAAGATATGTGACGCAATTGCCTCCACTCCCAAAGCCACTTGTTCGTTTTCACACCATATATACTTAGAATGAGAATTTATGAATCTTCAATACTAGTGATATCTTGTTCCAATTATAAATTAACCTTTTGTCATGCATTGTACTTCACATTTATCACTGTTGCCAATTGGTATGTGTTTACCCTCCTAACCAGGTATAACTTACACAAAACTGTGGAAATAGGTGAAATTAGCATATCTATTTGTAGTATATATACATAAATATTAGAGCAATTTTATCATTATTGTATTACTATGACAACTAGAATTCATGGCAGCAATTTGTAAAGGCATTGGCATATGTGTGAAGCTCCACTAAATTGGCAAGGATGATTTGCCATTCCTAGCACACAAACTTAATATTAAAGGTTACATTTATTTCAGGCATACAATTATCAGAAATTAAAAAAAAAGTCAAAAATAGTAATATAGACTTAAATCTGTGAAATGTGCCAGCAAAAAAATACAAATTTTTTGTCATTAACAATTCACTAATGTGTCATCTGCTCGCCAATGTGTTTGGCAGCCAGATGTACAACAAGGCTAGAAAATTGTTCCCGCCACGGCTTCGCTGTGAACAAACTCGCATATTTCAAGTGGAATTTGGAGTGAATTAAGAACAAAATGTGTATAATTACAATCAAATAAGTACTGTGGAGTTTCAGTTGTGATGACATTAAGGATAAAACCACTGATTACAAGGTACAAATGCATTTCAGTTCAAAACATGACCCCGAAAATAAGACATCTCATACTTTCACTAGTATAGGCAACAAAATGTTGTTTTATTGTGCTGATTACTACTAGAATCTTGAGTAATATAATTAAACTTTACATATATATGCAAATATTGTTCAAATAAGCGCTGGGAAGGCTGGAAAGAACATGATGGCCACTCTGGACATTAATTGAGCAAACTCCGACGAGATGCCATATTGGATTTTAAAACTATCTTAAAAACATATTTTACGAAGATGTCACATGCTTATTTTAGTTCGTATGGTGGTTTCATATATCTCATTTTGTTGACAAAACTTCAATCTTTTGAATGGTATACTTAAAGATTTAATTGTTTTGTTGTTTCACCAATTATATATCGAGTGAAAAAAGTGGTCTTTCTCCGAATGAATGGTCACAATTTGGTCATTTACCCTAACCCGGTAAATGTAGAGAAGGCCATAGTACAAAGATATCCTTTAGTAATATAATTTTTTGGCTAAAGATTATAGAAAATGGTTCATATAATGCTTTACAGGTGAGGTAATCTGAGAAAATTACCAAGATGAGAAATTTGTTTCTTTTATGTTAGGATAAATGACCGAGCGGTGACATAGCGGCCACCTCTCCCAGAAAGCGGCCACTTCACAAAAAATGCTTGAATTATGCCATTATTTTGTAATTTAGGATAAAACACTTACTTTGAGAGGAGTTTAGAGGTCTCAGTGTGCTGCCAGAATGGGCCACATCTCTTGACTAATGCTCTTGGCAGCGAATTCCAGTACTTTTTCGGGAAGGTGGCTGCATTCTGGGATCGGTGGCTGCTATGTACAGCTTGGTCATTTACCCTATTACATTACCCCCTGAGTGGCTTGTAGTGAACATGATGGAAGCTATGCATGATGCTGTAGTTAGCACAGCTCCTCAGGGATTACTTTAAAATTGTGGACAAAACACAGTATGTAAATCTCTCATTATCTTAGTAATTTTCTCAGATCAGTCACCAGTAATGCATTATTTACACGCTTTACTATATTGTTTACCCAAAAGATTTAGTATATTGTTTAGCCAAAAGATTACATTCATAAAGGATATCTTCATGTGACCTTTTCCTTTACATTTACATATAACTTTTCTAACTTAATCTCATTTGTGGTGCTAGATCTTACCTTGTTTTACCTGAACCCTAAAGGTTTAGCTTCTGAATGCTTAGGAATGCCTATGATGTAGTGTATATGATAAGATTGTATAATTTGTGGTATTCCATTTCATATATACATAAGTCATTTGCATATAATCAGTTGCTTTCTTATGATTTCAGGTGTCAGGGGAAACTGATAAAATGGAGCCCTTACTGGATGGGGTTATTGTTGCATCACAGAATTCCGGTGCTGAGTGTCTGCAGGTGATTAGAAAATAAATACTGTACTATTCTTTTCCCTCTGTTGCCCTAGTCGTACAGAGGATTTATGTTAGAAATACAGTATAAGTTAGGCTATCTGATGATGCCTTCTTCATTGTCTTGGTTTTTCATGCTAAAGTAGATCTCAGTAGAGTTTGATCCAGAGGTGAATTAGGTTCAAATTTATCAAGATATGTAATTCATAAAAGGTTATATAGTACTTGACCTTTACAAGTGTTATTTCATAAATTAAAAAAGTATTCTAAGGTTTGGAATTTATTTTCTGGTTGAGATGTATGCCATTACCAATTTAGCCTTTTGTTTCAGGTATATGATGCTGGAACAGGAACACTTCTCAAAAGTTACAGAGGCACTGCATGTGCATATTCTACTCTTTGCGCATTAGGTGAGGCTTTTTCGTAGATGTATATTTGTTCATACTTAGAAAGATAAGATGAATCAATGGCCATCTTGGCAATGCTAGTTTAGAGTGGATTTCATCCCTAAGAACAGCAGTGGGTAGCCCAGTTGGTAGTCAGACAGAGTTGTGGTTCAGCAAGAAATAGTGTAGATGTTCTTTCACTCAGTTTTTATTTGAAACACAGGTATCAAGTTTCCATGAACATTACTATTGCTTTTATTTGTTTATTAGAGGAATTTGTTCTTCATAGTTAATTTTTGTTATATATATATATATATATATATATATATATATATATATATATATATATATATATATATATATATAATATAATATAATAGTATGTGTATATATATATATATCTATATATATATATATATATATAATATATATATATCATATATATATATATATGTATAACTGAATCACGAAAGTTAGGAACGTGATAAATCCATAAATAAAGATAAATGCCACGAAGGAAAAATAAACGAAGGAGGTCTGCAAGATCTTTCAACTTTAAAAGTCCTTTACTGAGCAGATACTGACATAAATACGAGAAAAGACAATACAAGAAGGTTCGTATAACTGACAGATAGGGATTATAAAGGGATTAGTACCTAGAATCCGACACACCTGGAAGATAAGAAACCTTCCCAAACAAGCATAAACAATGGGTGCAATTAAAGGTTTAAGACAATCATCTCAGATACAATTTCCAGACAATTAAAGGATTATAGGTGAAGCTTTCGAACTAATTGTAAACAAACATATCACATTCATGACAGACATACATTACAACAAAATTTAATAACTCTAAGGCAACTGATTTTTATTTAAATCAGTAATTATATCTTTGAGGTCATTCTTAAACATGTTACAGATACGTACAAGGGTCTAAATGAAAAAGGCCACGACTAACATTGAAATTACAATGAAAAGTAAGTTGTATTAAAGCAGATTCTAAAAGATTTCGTGATAAGACATCTCTTGACCATGCAATTACTGAACTATCAATCCAATTAATTCAGTGGTTGTTTTCACTTAATGAATGAATAATGCATTAGATTTTTGTCCAGTTTTTACAGAGTATTTATGCTGGCTTAGCCTTACTTCTAAGCCTTTGCTGGACTGTCCAAGATAGAATGAGGGACAATCCATACATGGAATTTTATATATTATGTTGTTGCTTTCCCTGGGGCCATTTTTTATTAACATTCTTTTTAGTGTGTTATTATAGGAAAAAACAAGGTTGACATTAAAAGCTTTTAACAATGGTTTAATGGTTTCAAATCCGTTAAAATAAGGCAAACTGAGAATGTTCTTAGAATTTTCTTTCTGTGTGTTATTTACAGTATAAAACTTTTTGTGGGCTTTATTATAACAAATGTCTAATATATGTGAAGGATAGCATAAATCTTTCCCTATTTTTCTTATGTATTCAATTTCTTGATCCAAATATTGTGGACTGACAATTCGCAATGCTCGTAAAAACATAGAGGAAAAAATTGATATTTTTATATTAAGATGGTGGCCTGAGAAGAAATGAACATAAGTTAAGTTGTTAGTCGGTTTCCTATAAAATACTGAATTTACATTGAAATGGTTCTTCATGTTATCAAAACATCTAAGAAAGGGAGGCAATTGTCTTTTTCTGATTCTAGAGTAAACTTAATCGATGGTACTTGGTTATTTAATTTAGAGAGTAAATCATTTACATCAATACCAACAGGAAGAACAGCTAAACAATCATCAACGTAACGATACCACTTTACAGGAATATGAATGATATTAGGTAAGTAGCGTTTTTCAAAGAATTCCATATACAGGTTTGAGTGCAAAGGTGATAAAGGATTTCCCATTGCCATGCCAAAAATTTGTTGATAAAATTCACCATTGAATGTAAACTTACAATCACAAACAACTTAACTTATGTTCATTTCTTCTAAGGCCACCATCTTAATATAAAAATATCAATTTTTTCCTCTATGTTTTTACGAGCATTGCGAATTGTCAGTCCACAATATTTGGATCAAGAAATTGAATACATAAGAAAAATAGGGAAAGATTTATGCTATTCTTCACATATATTAGACATTTGTTATAATAAAGCCCACAAAAAGTTTTATACTGTAAATAACACACAGAAAGAAAATTCTAAGAACATTCTCAGTTTGCCTTATTTTAACGGATTTGAAACCATTAAACCATTGTTAAAAGCTTTTAATGTCAACCTTGTTTTTTCCTATAATAACACACTAAAAAGAATGTTAATAAAAAATGGCCCCAGAGAAAGCAACAACATAATATATAAAATTCCATGTATGGATTGTCCCTCATTCTATCTCGGACAGTCCAGCAAAGGCTTAGAAGTAAGGCTTAGAAGTAAGGCTAAGCCATCATAAATACTCTGTAAAAACTGGGCAAAAATGTAATGCATTATTTATTCATTTAAGTGAAAACAACCATTGAATTAATTGGATTGACAGTTCAGTAATTGCACGGTCAAGAGATGTCCTATCACGAAATCTTTTAGAATCTGCTTTAATACAACTTACTTTTCATTGTAATTTCAATGTTAGTCGTGGCCTTTTTCATTTAGACCCTTGTATCTGTAACATGTTTAAGAATGACCTCAAAGATATAATTACCGACTTAAATAAAAATCAGTTGCCTTAGAGTTATTAAATTTTATTGTAATGTATGTCTGTCATGTTTTGTGAATATGGTTTTGTTTACCAGGTTCCGAATAGCTGTCACCTATAATCCTTTTTCTGGGCTCAGTTCGTGTCGCTGCGCGAAATAATCCTTTAATCCATTATTTCTAAGGTAAATGATCTAACAAATAACAGAGAATAAACAAAATAAAGAAAAAGGTCAGTATAACTGACTCGCTCACCCTCAAGGAGGGCGTCGGTATGAACACTAGGGCGAGTGAGACCACTACCACGAACTTCTTGCCAATAGAAATCTCCCACAACAAAACCCCACAAGAGGAGAGCCGACCCACAGAACGGGGCAGCAACTACTACTACTCCAACCCACGCTCGGTGACTGCTGCGCCTCTGGTGGCCATCCTTTAAAGTTAGAGGCCCAAGAGACGGTGCATTTTCTTACTCTGTGTTTTTTCGTGCCCTTTTTGGAGGATTTTCGTGTAAAATGGAACGTTCAGCCATCGCATCAGCTAAGTTAAGTATTCCAAAAGGTTCCTTCTTAGTTTTTTCCTTCCTTGAGTCAGTATTTGCCGTTTTTTAGGTATAAATACGGGTTCTCGGTCGGAAGCATGGCGGCATTGTTCTGCCTCGTGGCGGGTTCGTTCTCGGTCTCCCATACCTGGAACCTTCCCTTTATTCTATGCGTCTCTAGCCCTTTTTATGATTATTATTCGTTAGGGGATCTAGCCTACATTGGTTTTATGTCATGCATGCATGTCTTTCTATACCTTACGTAGGCATTATCTTTTCCATCCAGACCCTAGCCATAGCTCTTAGTATCGGCCCAGGCTAGCTTTGAATGGTAGACTTTCTTTCGGGTTAGTCGTACACTCCTGGATTTTTTCTCCTACTATTTTTATTTCCCCTACTTTGGTGTTATTTTAATTATTTGATTTGATTTTGGTTAGCCTAGGGCGTCTGGTACGTTATCTTAGCCTAGGTTTATTATATCATGGTCCCCATTAGTTTTGTTGCTTCCTTTTTATCAGTTTTGTTGCATCTACGGTTGCATCTCGCTGATCAGTTTGGTTGCATTATCCTAGGCTATAGATTTCGTTGTTTTTATCGTGTTATCGTTTCGTGGTCACCCTGTGATCGCGGTACAGCCAGACGCCCATCCCAGTCACCCTGCCCTCCTCCTGCTCTCCCATAGAGCTGGGGGGAGGGAGGTCCGTCCTTGCTCGCTCCATCCGGGCCTGTCTCCCTCTCTCCCTACGCGGAGGGAGTAGGGGAGGCTGGACAGACGCTGGACTGGCTATGACCTTGTCTCTCTGCTTCTCGGTGCTCCGTTGTGATGAAGTAGGGGGGTTGGCCTCCCCCCTCCTTTGTTGCTCCGTTGCCCTGCTGTTGGCTCGAGTTCTGTTTCGCCCTCTCGCCCCTCCCCGGGTTGTCGGTGCTCTATTTTCTTACCGGAGCTCCGTCGATTACGAGGGAGGGAGTTGGTATCCCGCCTGCGGGCGGACCTCAGGCGTGCAGTTGGTCTCCTTAGCTTAATCACCCCGTCTCTCCGGCACACCGGCAGAGACGGATACCACCGCATTTCGGAATCATCTTCCGGAATTTTGTGCTATTTTACGCTTAAGTTAATCATAAGTTTATATTAAGCTATCTTAAGCTGGGTCTCTCCCTTGCCCCTGTTTTCTACTCCGGCTCACACCAGAGCTATAGCCTATTCAGGCGATAAGGGAGGGGTTATGCCCAAAAATTTTTCACTCTCCGGCATGCATCGGAGTTCTAAAGTAGCCCTGTAAGTGTTATCTCTGTTGGTACTCATGTATCCTTCCACTTACAGACTACCAACTGCGAGCATCCAGGATGCAACGCCATGCTCCAGGACCCCTGCGGAACCATGAACGTCGTCTGGGATGCATGGTTCCCACGCTCCGTGCGCGACTCCGCATGGGAATCTGCAGGTCTGGTACCATGAGACCTGTACGATCTGTTACGATCTTGTGGGTCAGTTTTTGGACGGGGTAAGTATTTCCAGCTGCATTTTAACATGTAAATACTGTACTATTTCTTAAGTTTAATTTTAATGGTATCTTTTAAGCTTAAGTTCTTCATATGTTGTGAAATACATCCCCAAATAGTGTAAGTTTAAGCTCTGTTTTAAGTTTAAGGTTGAACCTCAACTTTAAACTTAAACTAATAGACGCCCTCTCTTACAGGCTGCTGCTGTTAGAGAGACCGCTCTTGCAACCCTGAGGGCTTGGGTCGGCGGCTTCGGCAAGAACGCCGCCAAGGGACAGCCCTACATTCTGGAAAAGAGGATGGCTGTCCTGCTGTTCCCTGGCGGCAAGTCGACGGGGTACGTCGACCCGGCGGAGGCAGCCCCGACTATGACAACAATCCAGCAGCAGATCGCTGCATCCATGAAGGAACCAGGCCAGGATATCTCTGCGGAAGTCGCGACTTTAGACCTGAATATTGAACCGATGGTAGGTGTTGACGACCTGTTGGTCGAGGTAGGTACGTTGGACACCCAAGGGCTTCCCTTGGGCGCTTCTGGATCTTCTTCTCCCGCTATATCAACTGCTTCCTTCCAAGGCTTTACTGGAGCTGAGCTCTAGTACTTGTCGCCTAGCGCTTCTGTGAAACCCAAAGAGAAGGGACACAGAGCGCAGAAAACCCTTACGAAGGCGTTCCGTGCTGGTCGTCCAAAAAGACTTCGTCGACGTCATCGTCTCGTAAGTCTTCGGCTTTGAACCCCGGAGCAGAGAAGGGTAAATCGTCTGCTTCTGGCTGTAGGTCCTCTAAGAGCAAGTCCTCAAAGGAGAGGCCCCGTACTCCGGCGGAGTCAACGGTCTCTCCTCCTCCTCCGGAGGTACCCCTGCCGAGTTACCCTTCCACCTCTGCACCGGCTCCGGCCTTTGATCCCAACGCCTTCTCCGTTGGGATGATGCAGCAGATGGGGGACTTGGTGGGTTCTTTGAGGACCAGCATGGAGCAGATGTTCTCCCAGTTATCCGAAAGGATCTCAACCCAGGAGAACATTATATCTGGGTTCAACCAGGCCCCTCAAGCTACTCCTCCGGCACCTGGTGTTGGTCTGGTGCAGCTTCCCCCCATGCAATGATTCTCTGCCTCCGTTCTCAATGAACAACCCCTGGAGAGTGGCTTCATATGCCCCTTTATTTCCAGGACGGACTCATCTCCATTCCAGAGTGCGGTACTCGAAGGATTGAGGACTTCGAGTTCTATCCGGAGAACCTTCAACCGCCGTTCATTGGCTACGCCAGGCTGACGGAGGCAGCCATGACTAGGGAGGATAAGGTCCCGAGGGAGACAGTATTGTACTCCCGGGACAAAGCTCAAAGGGAGTGGCTTAGGTGTTTAGAGGAGATGGACTGCTCGAACACCAGGATTCAGGCGTTCAAGAGTCCCTTTACCATCTTTACGATGGAAGAAGAGGCTCCTCTCCCCTTCTTAACGAAGATCGCCACTGTAACCATCCCAGCTGGCCTAAAAGGGGAACCCTTACCTCAGCTAAGGGAAGCAGATCCCACTTCTCCGTTGCTCCCTTCGCTTGGAGACTTGTGGGAGGATCTGCCTAACACCTTCTCGGCAGTTAAGCTTAAACCGGACTGCGCCATGGACCAGTTCGGCGAGAAGCTGCCTAGACTTCCTGATAGCCTCATTCAAGCTGAGTTTGAGGCCAAGTCTAGGCTTGCCAGGTCAATGAATACCATGGCAATGACAGAGGTAGCGGCTATTTCATATGCTTCAGAGCCGCTCTTCAAGTTGTTGACCAAGTCACAGACTTATACGGTCCAATCGGACCTGTATGAGTTTGTGACTGCTAGGGTCAATTGCCGAAAACATGTCCTCCAGGAAGCAACTATTCGGCATGAGCCTAATAAGTTGCTTTCATCGAACATCTGGGGGGCAGACCTCTTCCCAGAAGCTATGGTCAAAGAGGTCCAGAATGAGGCAACAAGGCTCAATCAGAGCCTCAAAGATCGTTGGGGCCTCACTGCAAAGAGGCGCCAAGATCAAGCTGCAGCAGGCAAGAAGCTGAAAAAGGCGAAGCGTTACCAGCCTTATCAGAAGAAGCCTCAAAGATTCAATCAAGCTGTGTCAGCTGTGCCGATTGTACAATCAGGCCAGCCTTCTACCTCGAAGACTCCGGCTCAGCCCATTTACGTGATTTCTTCTCAGGCTCAGCCTTCCACCTCCTACGCTGTCTCCCCCGCCTTTAATCAGGTGTTCGAAGGTCAAGCCTTCCAGCACTATGACCGGTTCGGCAGGGGAGGTAGAGCTAGGGGATCCTTTTGTCAGAGAGGATCAGGAAGGTCACTCAACAGGGGAAAGCACTTCCGTGGAGGCCGCAGAGGTCACTTGACCCAGCAGCAGTGAGATCTAAAAGGTAGGAGGGAGGCTGTTTCTCTTCCGGCATCGGATTCAGCAAATGGGCACAGAGCATTGTGTCGAAGGGCCTGGGTTGGAGCTGGATTGGAGACCCTCCTCCACCCAGACCTTTCCTTCAACTTCCATCAAAAGAACTGACGGAGTATGCGGAGGAGCTCTTCCAGAAAGGAGCAATAGCGAGAGTCAACAGATTAAAGTTTCAGGGTCGCTTGTTCAGCGTACCAAAGAAAGGCTCATTAAAAAGAAGGGTAATCTTAGACTTGTCCCACTTAAACTTGGCCATTCTCTGCGACAAGTTCAAAATGCTGACCATCTCTCAGGTGCGGACCTTACTTCCCTGTGGGGCTGTCACCACCTCTATCGATCTTACAGACGCATACTATCATATCCCTATTGCAAGACACTTTCGCCCTTACCTGGGCTTCAGACTAGGAGACCAGGCATTCTCCTTCAAGGTAGTTCCTTTCGGTCTGAATGTAGCACCCAGAGTGTTCACGAAATTAGCGGAAGTAGTCGCTCAACAACTGAGGTCTCAAGGGATAATGGTAGTAGCGTACCTCGACGATTGGTTGATTTGGGCTCCAACAGTCGAGGAATGTCGTCAAGCCACAATGAAAGTCATTCAATTCCTGAATATCTGGTTCCAGATAAACAGGACAAAGTCAAGACTCACTCCGGAGTCCAACTTTCAATGGCTGGGCATTCAATGGAATCTATCCTCCCATACTCTGTCGATTCCATCAGCCAAGAGGAAAGAAATAGCGAAGTCAGTGAAACAATTTCTAAAGTACAAATATGCTTCAAGGAGAAACCAGGAAAGAATCCTGGGTTCCCTCCAATTTGCCTCAGTGACAAACATCTTGATGAAAGACTTAACCAGGATCTGGCGCTCACGAGCAAATGTCAGATCCAAGGACAAGGTATCATCAATACCACAGATTCTACGGAATCGTCTGCGCCCTTGGACAAAGTTAAAGAACCTGTCCATATCAGTACCCCTTCAGTTTCCTCCTCCGGAATTACTATCCACACAGACGCTTCACTAAGCGGCTGGGGAGGATATTCTCAGTTCAAGAAAGTTCAGGGAACATGGTCACCTCAGTTCCGCCAGCTTCACATAAATGTATTGGAAGCAATGGCAGTGTTCCTGACTCTGAAGAGGTTACGTCCGCCAAAGAACTCTCACATGAAGTTAGTTCTGGACAGCGCAGTAGTAGTCCATTGTATAAACAGGGGAGGCTCCAAGTCAAGACACCTGAATCATGTCATGGTAGCCATCTTTTCCCTGGCGGACTAGTTCAGTTGGCACCTCTCCTCCACCCATCTGGCCGGAGTGAGAAACGTCATAGCAGATGCTCTATCCCGTTCAGTTCCTCTGGAATCGGAATGGTCACTGGACAACAGTTCGTTCCAATGGATTCTCCGGAAGGTACCAGGCCTGCAAGTAGATCTGTTGCATCTCAAACGAACACAAACTTCCCTGTTATGTGGCTCCCAAACCTGGACCCTCTGGCCTATGCCACGGACGCCCTGTCCATAGATTGGAACAACTGGGAGAAGATTTATGTCTTTCCTCCGGTGAATCTTCTCCTGAAAGTACTGAACAAACTCAGGACGTTCAAGGGTCAAGTAGCTCTAGTAGCCCCAGACTGGCCGAAGAGCAACTGGTACCCCTTGATTCTGGAATTGGGTCTTCGTCCTCTTCGAATTCCCAATCCCAGGCTCTCCCAGTCAGTACAAATGAAGACTGTGTTCGCTTCCTCAGGAATTCTCAAAACCCTAACTTTATGGACTTCATGAAGCTTGCGGCCAAGAGAGATGCAAATATCGATCCACGAAATATTCTTTTCCTGGAATCAGATAAAAGAGATTCAACTTTAAGGCAGTATGATGCTGCAGTTAAAAAGTTGGCATCCTTCCTGAGAGAAGCAGACATTAAAATCATGACAATCAATTCAGCTATATCCTTTTTCAGATCCTTATTTGAAAAAGGGTTAGCAGCTAGTACCATTACGACAAACAAGTGTCAGCCTTGAAGAAGATTTTTCAACTGGGTTTTAACATAGACTTAACAGATTCTTACTTTTCGTCTATTCCCAAGGCTTGTGCTAGACTTAGACCTTCAGTAAGGCCTACGTCAGTGTCATGGTTTTTAAATGATGTTCTAAAGCTGGCTTCAGATACAAATAACACGACATGTTCATTTATAAGGCTCTTAAGAAAAACATTATTTTTATTAAGCTTGGCTTCAGGAGCTAGAATTCCAGAACTGTCGGTGTTATCCAGAGATGCGAATCACGTAGAATTTCTTCCTTCAGGAGAAGTTCTGCTTTCTCCGGATCGCAGCTTTTTAGCAAAGAATGAGGATCCTTTGTTGAGGTGGGAACCTTGGAAGGTTATACCCCTTCCTCAAGATCTTTCTCTTTGTCCAGTAACGACCTTACGAGCCTTTCTGTCCAGGACATCCTCATCCTCTTCGGGTCCTCTCTTTAGAAGAGAAAAAGGGGAAGGTGGGTACTTTTATCAATTAAAGGTATAAGGCAACAGATCCTATACTTTATTAAACAAGCTAACCCTGAATCCTTCCCCAAGGTTCATGATGTCAGGGCAGTAGCCACCTCAATTAACTACTTTCAACACATGAATTTTGATGATTTGAAAAAGTATACTGGATGGAAATCGCCGACAGTATTTAAGTGTCACTACTTAAAGTCTTTGGAATCTTTGAAGTTTTCAGCAGTTGCGGCGGGTAACATAGTTTCCCCCGACTCTGCTCAGTAGTTTAGTTGAAGATCCAGATCTCCTTTCTACCTATCTCAGCCAACAGTTTGTCTATACCTACCTTGTTCATCTACGTCTACCCTTGAGTCTTAGCTGCTCTTGTGATGGTTTAGTGGGTGTCCCTTATTTTTTTGCTAGGGTCACCCACAATTGATTGTATATACTGATCTTTGTGATGTGGTCCCCTTATTTTTATGCTAGTGTGCCACATCTCCATTTACAATGGTTATTGATTTTTTTATTAAGGTGTATGAACTTGTTTAATGTGTTTTTACTTTAAGTTTGTTCATATATACATACTTTACTACATTATTGATACTGTTTATTTGTACTTACTTTAAGTGTTTTTGCCTATGATTATCATACACATGTTTTAAGTTCAACATATATCCCATGTAAGCCCTTGTATATATGTTAACTTTAAGTTAATTTTAAGTATTGTTCTTTATTCACGCTCTATGAACAATTGTGTATGTATATATATTTTTCTTGCAATTATAGTATTTAATTGAAATTTTAAGTTTTATTGAGACCTTCTTTATTTTCAATCTTGTGCTAATTCTCTGGTACAATTTCGCGCAGCGACACGAACTGAGCCCAGAAAAAGGATTTTGACGTAGGAAAAATCTATTTCTGGGCGATTGGTTCGTGTCGCCCAGCGAAATCCCACCTCTTCCCAACCCTTCGCTCAAGATTGATTGCTAACTTTAGGATGGCCACCAGAGGCGCGGCAGTCACCGAGTGTGGGTTGGAGTAGTAGTAGTTGCTGCCCCGTTCTGTGGGTCGGCTCTCCTCTTGTGGGGTTTTGTTGTGGGAGATTTCTATTGGCAAGAAGTTCGTGGTAGTGGTCTCACTCGCCCTAGTGTTCATACCGACGCCCTCCTTGAGGGTGAGCGAGTCAGTTATACTGACCTTTTCTTTATTTTGTTTATTCTCTGGTATTTGTTAGATCATTTACCTTAGAAATAATGGATTAAAGGATTATTTCGCTGGGCGACACGAACCAATCGCCCAGAAATAGATTTTTCCTACGTCAAAATCCTTTAATTGTCTGGAAATTGTATCTGAGATGATTGTCTTAAACCTTTAATTGCACCCTTTGTTTATGCTTGTTTGGGAAGGTTTCTTATCTTCCAGGTGTGTCGGATTCTAGGTACTAATCCCTTTATAATCCCTATCTGTCAGTTATATGAACCTTCTTGTATTGTCTTTTCTCGTATTTTTTGTCAGTATTCTGCTCAGTAAAGGACTTTAAGTCGAAGATCTTGCAGACTCCTTCGTTTATTTTTCCTTCGTGGCATTTATCTTTATTTATGGATTTATCACGTTCCTAACTTTCGTGATTCAGTTATACATACATATATATATATATATATATATATATATATATATATATATATATATATATATATATATATATATATATATATATATATACTAAAATAGCCCTTTGTAGGTGATGAATATATTGTTATATCCTACTTTTTATATACATATTGTTTTAAAACTTGTCTATTCATTTCAGGTAATAGAGAATATTTAATCTCTGCGCAGAGAGATAAGCCACTTTTGCAAGCATGGATAATGAACCAGTATGAATCTCTACAGTTACGTCTAGTTGTTCCTGGAAAAGTTTCTAGTATGGATGTCAATTGTGTCGGACCTAAATATTGTGTTATAGGTGAGTAATGGATTCAGAAATAGTTAAGATTAAAATTATTTTCATGTCTCTATACTAATTATACTGTAGAATCAATTATTACCAGATTGTTTTGTATTTGCATATAATTCTAGATTATTTTGTATTTGCAAAATCTTTGCATGTAATTCTAGATTGCTCAAAACCTCGTTTTTATTATTATTACTATTAACGAATATGTACTAAAAGTAAGGGTAATCTTTCAAGTATTTAATTGGAGTTGTACTTTTCCAGGAATTGATGAGAAAGTTTATTTGTACAAATTGACAACAGGAAGGCTTTTGGGCGTTGCATGCCGTCACTACCAGCCTGTTACTTGTCTCAAGTTCACTCCTTGTGGTAACTATTTTGCATCAGGGGGTGAAGATGGATTTGTTTACCTTTGGGCTATGTCTTCTTTTGTTGATGCTTTGCACAAACAGGACAGCATGAAGATACAACCACATTTCACTTTAGGACAACATTCAGACAAGGTAATTTTTTTTGTAGGTTTTGTATGGAAGCCCTGAGTACAGTATTTGATTGATATTGCAATACACTCCCTGAACACCTGAATTAGGCCTGGTCACTGACCAGACTGAACAACATCCCATTGATTTACCCACAAAGTGGGTATTTTAACTGTCAGCATTATCAACGCTGCAGATAAAGTCTTGTCATTTAGTTACCTGAGGTACCAAATACCGGCCGGCTGGACCTGGAACCCCCCAATTGTTATTTGTTGCTGTGCTATGTGGATTGGTCCCACATTTAAAGTTTTTGAAGTTTGGATATCAGATTACGTCTTTGGCCCATTATTAATGCCTTTCTGCCTGCATCTACACTTTATTGACTGGTTTTTGGAAGTTCTCTTCTGATTTTATTAATTGGATTTTGGAAGTTCTCTCCTGATTTTGTTGACTGGATTTTGAAAGTTCTCTCCTGATTTTGACTTTGGATCGGTACTTTGGACTTGCTATGGATAAGTTAGGAGATAAAACATCATTGTCTGCTAACACCTCTGCCTCCGTTCAGTCTACAGCTTCGACGATCGAGCCTACTGCTGCTGGAGATGTTGGCGCTCATCGGTTCTGCACGTCCTGCAAGTGTAGGATGAGTACCCTCAAACACGATCGACATTCTCTTTGTATTTTATGTAGGAAGGTTCAGTGTATATCAATCAGAGATGTGACGCATGTTTTTCTTGGTCAGTAGATCAAATGGGGAATTATATGAAACACTGAAAATCCTTAGCCTCGAAGAGTAAGTGCGGATCAGGATTAGGGGTAAGGGTACAATCAGTAGACAAGGAAGCGTTAGAGTCAAGAGTTATTCAAGAAGTTAGAGGACATGTTTTCATCTAGTATGTGTAGCTTATTTTCTAGCCTGATAAATAAGTTAACTGAGAATAGAGATAATGGTAGTAGTAGTATAGTTAATTCTACTCGTTCTTTTTCAGCCCCCTCCTTCCCCTGCCTGTTCCAGAACCAACCCTAATGGGTGCTGGGGGTCATGGAGAACAGCAAGCCTCGAAGGTAGGTTCTGCTGGCCTCCACGGCATGGAGCAGGCAGTGTTGGCAGCAGATTTCCCCCTTCCCCCTCAAGGTGTAAGTTCTGAGGTTGGTGTAAAGTTAGGTCAGATAGAGATGAGTGGAGATAATAGGTTACATACTGTTCAGGAAGAGAAGTGTAGGTTTCTTTGGGTTCGGATTCTGTTGTAGTTTCTAGTGTGACAGTTTTATTGTAGTGTCTTACCGAACAATTATAGAGCCGTGATTTCCACGAGCGGCAGGATACTAAAATTCAAATTTAGCGCGTCGGCGTCGCCAACACTGGTGGTGATGACGTCATCTCCCTCCACTCGCGGGAGAACCAGGTACAACTGCCCAGGTGAATTCAATTCTTTTCCTGCCGGCGTCCGGTGAACATCGGTGGTCGGTGCGGTTTGGATGACTTGCTTCGCTTTTTTTTCTTGTGAATTGATCTTCGGAATTGGTGAAGTACTCTTTTTTGGCGTTGTTGTTATTTTGCTTTTTATTTAGGCGTTGCCATGTCGGATTCTAGTCCGTCGGGAGTTAGGTTTTGCATCTCAGGATGTAAAACTAGATTATCCAAGTTAGGAATATGATTCTCACACTAAATGTGTTAAGTGTAGGGGACAGGTTTGTTCAGCAGATCGAACATTGTCCGAGTGTAGTGATTGGACTGATTCTCAATGGAAGTTTTTTTAGTTCATACTCGGAGAAATTAGCTAAAGACAGAATTAGAAAAGCAGCGTTCTTAGGGAAAGTAGACTTAGCTCCGCTTCGTCTTTGCGATGCTTTCTGTTCCTTCTGTTTCTCCTCAAATTGTTATGTCTCCTTTAACTACACCTCCTATTCCTCGTACTAATCCCGCTTCTCCGGCTTCCCGTGTAGTTTCTTCCGACACCATTGCCAGTCTGGAATCGAGGTTAGATCAGAAATTTCGGTACTAGCGAATACGGTTTTGCAACTTGGTAATTCAGTTAAGACGTTTTTGGAGAAAGCGGCTTCAGGTAGAGTGTAGTTGAGGGTGCGTCTGTCTGTCCTGACACGTCTCCTAGACAAAGGTCACTGTCCAGCTCCCCCGCACCGGGGAGAAGACATACCGGAAGTCCAAGGGAGTCGATCGGGATTTGCCCACAGACAGGGCGCTCTCTTGTTGAGCTGTTGCGCCTCAACAGGGCTCGGTTAAGCGTTGGAAAGGTGTTGCGGTCAGACGCCTTTCGAATGATTCAAGCGATTCGTCTCCGGTCGCGCGGCGCTCTTGGCGAGATTCGCCCGTTTCGCGTCCCTTAAAGAGGCGTTCAGGCGCCAATTCTTCGCCTCCTCCAGTCAAGCGGTATAAGGAGCCTGAGAGTAGGGTTGCGCCGCGGCCGTTAGCGGCTCGTTCGTCGCCTCAATCTGTGCCTTTTTCGGCTCCATCTACTAGTAGAGATTGTGGTTTTAGCGCTGTAGCTAGCAGTTCTAAGGGTGTTTCTTTAGGCGCTTTTTCGTCTGTTACGCCTGATGCGCCTGTTTCGCCTCGAATTTCGGCGGCTCCGAGCGAGGCGCAAGTAGTTTTTCCGCCTCCTGCTGAACATTTAGGCTCTTCCAAGCCTACGTTAACTGTTTTTGATTCGTCTCTGGCGCCTTTGCGCAAGCAGTTAGAGATGTTAACCAACTGGATGAATGAGTCCAAGGGTGGTTCGAAACCTTCAGATCCGGTTGTAGTTCCGTCTACTTCTTCGGCGGTATCGGAGAATGAAGAAGAAGTAGAGGAGGAGGATTCACATCACCTCTCGTGTTATTCACGTCTCCTTAGATTTCTTCTGGTATCTTATCCCAGATTATTTTGAGAAAGCGGCCCCACCCGCGCTCCCCAACTTCGACTTTTTTGATGAGGAGGAAAACTTCAGACCCTCTCCTCCCAAAACTTGTTCTATCTAAAGCGGTTAGACATTCGTTGAAAGAGACGGAGAAATGGATGTCTATGAAAAGAGACTTAGGGAAGGCTCTTTTTGCTTACCCTCCCTCTAAGTTGCTTCGTAAGAGGTATAGGTTTTATGTAACTGGGGAAGCTCCTTCTCTGGGAGTTTTTCTGCCTCCTCCCAGGAGAACTTCTCCAGTTTAATCGACTCCTCTAGAAGATCTGCTTTCGCCGCAGCGAAAGTTTTCTTTACAGCGCCTGAGTTGGACCACGTTGTAAAGAATCAATTTAAACTTTTGGAAGTCTTTAGCTTCCTTGATTGGACTATTGGCGCTTTAGCGGCCAAGATCGAAGACTGTCCTTCTCTTTCTCAGGAGTTAGCGGAGGATTTGGATTGGTGTTCTGTCCTGTGCGGACAAAATCCATTAGGGATGGATGTGATGAGTTAGCTTCGCTCATCGCCTTTGGTACCCTTAAGAAAAGGCAACTTTGGTGCTCCTTTGTTCTTCGGGTATTACGTCCCAACAGAAGTCTGCTCTCTTGTTTGCTCCTTTTGTGGAAAGATAACCTCTTTCCAGACGATGTAGTGTTGTCAATTTCGTCTGCGCTAGATAAGAAATCTACTTCGGATTTACTGGCACAGTCTACTAAGAGACCTAAAGCTCCTGTGGAGACTGTTCCTTCGGTTTCTCCTCTGACCCAAGCGCCTTTTCGAGGGAGAAAACCCAAGCGCTTCTTTCGGCCGAAGTCGAATTTGCGACCTCAGTCTAAGGCCTCGGCCAAGGTTAACAAACCTTCCAAATGAAAGCTCGGTTCTTCATGCACCAGTGGGAGCCAGGCTGACGATGTTTTGGGAGGAATGGGAAAACAGAGGAGCAGAAGCCTGGGTAGTGCAAGTACTCAAGTTCGGCTATCGTATTCCTCTCGTTTCACCTCCCTCGCTCTCACCTGTGCCAATTCCATTCCAGGCATACTCTCCGGGCTCAGACAAATTTCTGGCGCTAGCCGCAGAAGTGGAAGCGCTTGTTCTCAAAGAAGCGATAGAACAGATAGAAGGGGATTTTCCTCCAGGCTTTTACAATCGCCTTTTGTAGTTCCCAAGTCATCAGGGGGCTGGAGGCCGGTTTTTGGATGTGAGCGCCCTGAACTTGCATGTCCAGAAAACAAAATTTCATATGGAGACCACTCGGTCGGTTCTGGAGTCCATCAGACAGGGGGATTGGATGGTCTCTCTGGACATGCAAGACGCTTATTTTCACATTCCGATACATCGCGAATCTCGGAAGTACCTGAGGTTCATGTTCGAAGGCAAGGTGTTTCAGTTTCGGGCGCTTTGCTTCGGACTAGCGACCGCTCCTCAAGTTTTCACCAGGGTTCTATCCCCGATAGGAAGCTGGCTGCACATATTAGGAGTAAGAATCTCCCTCTATCTGGACGATTGGCTTCTCCGTCGGAATCAGAGAGTCGGTGCATGAAGGAACTTGGAACAACTCTGGACCTTGGCAAACTCTATCTTGCCAGAAAGTTAGGAATTCTGGTCAACAAACAGAAGTCCCAGTTGGTTCCATCTTCCGAGCATCCTTTATTTGGGGATGATTCTGAATGCTCAAGTTTTTCGGCTTTTCTGTCCCCGAAGAGGGTTCAAGGCGTCTGGAGACCGTTCAGGAGTTCTTGGACAAAAAGGTAAGTTCTGCCAATCAGTGGATGAGGCTCCTGGGCAAATTGACGTCAGTGGAGAAATTTGACGTTGGGAAGACTGCATGAGACCTCTGCAGTTTTTCCTGAGAGCCTCTTGGTGCAGGAAGACACAACCAGACTCGATTACCTTTCCTGTTCACAGATCAAATAAAAGAGGACCTAAGGTGGTGGCTCTCTCGAGCAAGGTTGGAAGAAGGGTTAGATTTACGACCCATCCTCCCGAACCTGCAGTTCTTTTCCGACGCATCGGACACAGGTTGGGGAGCCCTACTGGGAAATCAACGGACTTCAGGAGCTTGGTCGGAGAAGGAGAAGAAGTTCCACATACATGTAAAGGAACTGTTAGCAATTTTCTTGGGGCTCAGACAGTTTCGATGCTTAGTAGAAGGTCGAGTAGTGCAGTGCATTCCGACAACTCCACGGCTCTCTCGTACGTGCGGAAACAGTGGGGGACTCAGTCTTTCTCTCTGTACGAAGTAGCCAAGGATCTCCTCCTGTGGTCAAACGAAGCGAAGGTTCAGCTAGTCCCGAGATTTGTTCCGGGAAAGATGAACGTCCTGGCGGACGAGTTAAGTCGTCAACAGCAAGTGTTACCTCTGGAGTGGACTTTGGACAACAAGATTTGTCAGAAACTTTGGCGCCTTTGGGGACGACCGTCAATAGACCTGTTCGCGACATCAAGAACAACCGTCTTCCTCTCTTTTGTTCGCCAGTCCCAGATCCTCTAGCTTGGTCGGTGGACGCAATGCTGTTGGATTGGTCGGGTCTGGAAGCTTATGCATTCCCTCCGTTCGGTCTAATAAGAGAGGTGCTGAACAAGTTCATGTCGCACAGCAATGTAACGCTAACGTTAATCGCTCCCTTTTGGCCCAGGAAAGAGTGGTTCCCGGACCTTCTCCAGTTGTTAGTAGACTTCCCCAGACTTCTTCCTCCAGAGAAGTGGCTTCTCAAACAACCTCACTTCAAGAGGTTCCACCAAAACTTGTCCGCTCTAGCTCTGACAGGGTTCAGACTGTCCGGAATCTTGTCAGAGCAAAAGGATTTTCAAGAAGAGCTGCAGAAGCTATCGCTCGTTGTAGGAGAGAGTCTTCTAACAAACTCTATCAAGGGAAGTGGAGAATCTTCAGAGAGTGGTGTAGAAGTGCTAAAGTCTCTACTTCTGCGACCTCTTTAACAGAAATAGCAGATTTTCTTCTATTTCTTAGGAACTCTAAGAAACTGGCTCCTTCGACGATCAGAGGATATAGAGCCATGCTCTCTTCGGTTTTTCGACATCGAGGTTTGGATATTTCCTCCAATTCAGATCTGTCGGACCTCATTAGGTCTTTCGAAACCACTAAGCTCCCGCAAGATACAGTGGCTTGGAACTTAGATGTGGTGCTTAAGTTCCTCATGGGGCCACCGTTTGAGCCTTAAAGTCGGCTTCACTCAGGAACTTGACTAAGAAGGCACTCTTTCTTATTGCACTAGCTTCTGCTAAGCGTGTCAGCAAATTGCACGCTATAGACAAAAGAGTCGGTTTCTCTCAAGGCAATGCTGTATTTTCGGTATCTTTGACCTTTCTAGCCAAAAATGAGAATCCTTCTAATCTTGGGCCGAGGAGTTTTGTGGTAAGGAACTTATCTGATTTGGTTGGACATGAGGAGGAAGAAAGGCTCTTATGTCCAGTCAGGGCTATTAAGCAGTATCTGTTTGCCACTAAGGGTATTAGAGGACAATCTTCTAAGCTCTGGACCTCGGTTCAAAATCCCTCTCGTCCTCTTTCTAAGAATGCTATATCGTTCTTTATTAGAGAGCTTATCAGGGAAGCTCATCGCAGTCCGAGAACGACAATCTTTCCGTTCTGAGAGTTAAAGCTCACGAGGTTAGAGCAGTGGCAACTTCTTTAGCATTCAGAAAGAATTTATCGTTAGCTTCGATTCTTCAGAGCACGTTCTGGAGATCGAATTCGGTTTTTGCGAGTCATTATCTCAAAGAGATAGAAACGGTTTTCGAGAATTGTAAAACAAAAGTTAGGTCCGGTGGCGGTTTCTGGCATGGTGTTGGGAGAAACGGCACAGGGGTCGTCACCTCTATGCTAACTTTTCACCTTGAATAGGTTGTCGAGTTCAAGGGAAGCTGGGGGTACTGAGTACCTGGGATACTCACCAGTCTGTTAGGTCAGATTTTACAATGGTTGGGTATATATGTTTTTAAATCTGGGGTGTTGTGACAAATGTTTTTGTATGATTGAATTTCTGGTCTTAGCCCAGGGCAAGGGCAATCTTTGTTGTTACTATCCTCCGTCAGTCAGCCTTGACTCGCTTGAACTACGGAAGGATTCCACTCCTGTAGAGGCTAACTTTGGTCAAATTCCAATTCCTCTACAATAGTAAGAAGAGCACCGACCAGAGGCAGTAACAGTCTGCTGTAGCTCTCTTACAAGGTAAGGTACAACAGACACCTTGAGTGTTTACTGGTATTGCAATAAAATGTAACCATTTAAAAATACTAGTGGTCCATGAATCCCACCTTCCCATAAATGTGTAATCAGCTCTATAATTGTTCGGTAAGACACTACAATAAAATGAAATTTTCATTATTAAAATGAAGTTTTATTGTATACTTACCGAACAATTATGATTATACCCTACCCTCCTCCCCTTAGGTGGACGGACGGGCAGAAAGAATTGGATTCACCTGGGCAGTTGTACCTGGTTCTCCCGCGAGTGGAGGGAGATCACGTCATCACCACCAGTGTTGGCGACGCCGACGCGCTAAATTTGAATTTAGTATCCTGCCGCTCGTGGAAATCACGGCTCTATAATTGTTCGGTAAGTATAGCAATAAAACTTCATTTTAATAATGAAAATTTCATTTTCATCTTTGGAGCCATCTTCATTTTTATTTCCTGCTTCGAGTTCTTTGCAACAGGTTTCTAAGTCCATGGTTGGTCGTTTGGATGTGGTTTCGGGTTTGTCAGGATCTGAAGTGTTGGATAGTGTTCCTTTGTCTTTGAAGGTTCTTTTTCCTTCTGTGGATAAATTTGGTTCGTCTTGCAGTGGTGGTAATTTTGGTGATCAGGTTTTCAATTTGGCTCTATGCATATATGGCATGGTAATATCGGCTAATTCTCTCGGTTCAATGCATATTGACTTATGATAATTCAGTACAAAGAAAAATTAAATAACATTAAGAACATTTAGCCTAGCATGCACTATGACCTATCTTATGCATATACAGTAGCCCAGCTTAAAGTATACGTACTCTACATACATACTGACATAGTAATTATTAATATTGGCTAATCCTGGAGGTTCAGTGCATTCTGACTTATGATAATTAAATACAGGAGAAATTGAACACAAAACGAGAATCAGATCATATGATAATTCAGTACAAAATACAATTGAATGAGAATCAGGTTCAGTCCAATGTCAGCATTATTGAACGGTGTAGGCTTACTGGTAGCTACGTATAATTATAAAATATAAACGTTATAAATATGCATCTTTTCCATGAAGTTTTTTTTCTTTTACTTCGTTGTATCCAATAATATTGTATGTATCCTCATATTATCATATTATAAATACTAACATAGTGGTCAATTTTTTAGTTTGGAAATCAGCTGATGGTGAATATGAGTTTACTTCGCCATATTTAACTCAATTCTCAGCCAAGGTATCTAGAGAAAAAGGTAGCATCATCCCCATAGCCAGTGGCCTTCCTGAGTGGGGGTACTGTCTGAAATCACCCCCCGGGCCCCAAAGTGAGGCGGGGCCGCAAAATGCAAAATTTAAGCATTGCTGCTATGGCAGAACAAGCTAAATTCAGTGGCCCCAAAATGGTCAAGGACTCCATTTATATTTGAACCCAAAAGTTTGGGACCCACTAAAGGGCCCCAATTTGTAATTTTATTGCAGTGTCTTACCGAACAATTATACAGCCATGATTTCCACGAGCGGCAGGAGACTAAATTCAAATTTAGCGCGTAGGCGTCGCCAACACTGGTGGTGATGACGTCATCTCCCTCCACTCGCGGGAGAACCAGGTACAACTGCCCAGGTGAATCCAATTCTTTCCTGCCGGCGTCCGGTGAACATCGGTGGTCGGTGCGGTTGGATGACTTTGCTTCGCTTTTTTCTAGTGGATTTGATCTTCGGAATTGGTGAAGTACTCTTTTTGGCGTTGTTGTTTATTTGAATACATATTTAGGCGTTGCCATGTTGGATTTCTAGTCCGTCGGGAGTTAGGTTTTGCATCTCAGGATGTAAACACTAGGCTATCCAAATTAGAGTATGATTCTCACACTAAATGTGTTAAGTGTAGGGGACAGGTTTGTTCAGCAGATCGAACATGTAATGAGTGTAGTGATTGGACTGATTCTCAATGGAAGTTTTTTAGTTCATACTCAGAGAAATTAGTGAAAGACAGAATTAGGAAAGCAGCGCTTAGGGAAAGAAAGCTTAGCTCTGCTTCTTCTTGCGATGCATCTGTTCCTTCTGTTTCTCCTCAAATTGTTTATGTCTCCTTTAACTACACCTTCCTATTCCTCCTACTAATCCCACTTCTCTGGCTTCCCGTGTAGTTTCTTCCGACACCATTGCCAGTCTTGAATTGAGGTTCGATCAGAAATTTTTGGTACTAGCGGATACGGTTATGCAACTTGGTAATTCGGTTAAACTTTTGGAGAAAGCGGTTTCAGGTAAGAGTGTAGTTTAGGGTGCGTCTGTCTGTCCTGACACGTCTCCTAAACAAAGGTCACTGTCCAGCTCCCCCACACCGGGGAGAAGACATACCGGAAGTCCAAGGGAGTCGATCGGGAGTTGCCCACAGACAGGCGCCTCTCTTGTTGAACCTGTTGCGCCTCAACAGGACTCAGTTAAGCGCTGGAAAGGTGTTGCGGTTAGACGCCTTTCGACTGATTCAGGCGATTCGTCTCTGATCGCGCGGCGCTCTTGGCTTCGCCCGTTTCACGTCCCTTAAAGAGGCGTTCAGGCGCCGATTCATCGCCTCCTCCAGTCAAGCGGTATAAGGAGCCTGAGAGTAGTGTTGCGCCGCGGCCGTTAGCGGCTCGTTCGTCGCCTCAAATCTGTTCCTTTTTCAGCTCCATCTACTAGTAGAGATGTGGTAGAGCTGTAGCTAGCTGTTCTAAGGGTATTTCATTAGGCGCTTTCTCGTCTGTTACGCCTGATGCGCCTGTTTCGCCTCGAATTTCGGCGGCTCCGGGCGAGGCGCAAGTAGTTATTCCGCCTCCTGCTGAACATTTAGGCTCTTCCAAGCCTCAGTTAACTGTTTTTGATTCGTCTCTGGCGCCTTTGCGCAAGCAGTTAGAGATGTTAACCAACTGATGAATGAGTCCAAGGGTGGTTCGAAGCCTTCAGATCCGGTTGTAGTCCCGTCTACTTCTTCGGCACGGTATCGAAGAATGAGGAAGAGGTAGAGGAGGAGGATTCACATCACCTTTCGTGTTATTCACGTCTCCTTAGGTTTCTTCTGGTATCTTATCCAGATTATTTTGAGAAAGCGGCTCCGCGCTCCCTTACTTCGACTTTTTTGATGATGAGGAAAACTTCAGACCCTCTCCTCCCAAAACTTGTTCTATCTAAAGCGGTTAGACATTCGTTGAAAGAGGACGGAGAAATGGATGTCTATGAAAAGAGACTTAGGGAAGGCGCTGTTTGCTTACCCTCCCTCTAAGTTGCTTCGTAAGAGGTATAGGTTTTATGTAACTGGGGAAGCTCCTTCTCTGGGAGTTTCTGCCTCCTCCCACGGAGACTTCTCCAGTTTAATCGACTCCTCTAGAAGATCTGCTTTCGCCGCAGCGAAAGTTTTCTTTACAGCGCCTGAGTTGGACCACGTTGTAAAGAACCAATTTAAACTTTTGGAAGTATTTAGCTTCCTTGATTGGACTATTGGCGCTTTAGCGGCCAAGATCGAAGACTGCTCCTTCTCTTTCACAGGATTTAGCGGAGGATTGGATTGGTGTTCTGTCCTGTGCGGACAAATCCATTAGGGATGGATGTGATGAGTTAGCTCGCTCATCGCCTTTGGTACCCTTAAGAAAAGGCAACTTTGGTGCTCCTTTGCTTCTAAAGGGGTTACTTCCCAACAGAAGTCTGCTCTCTTGTTTGCTCCTTTTGTGAAAGATAACCTCTTTCCAGACGATGTAGTGCTGTCAATTTCGTCGGCACTAGATAAGAAATCTACTTCGGATTTGCTGGCACAGTCTACTAAGAGACCTAAAGCTCCTTTGGAGACTGTTCCTTCTGTTTCCCCTCTGGCCCAAGCGCCTTTTCGAGGGAGAAAACCCAAGCGCTTCTTTCGGCCGAAGTCGAATTTGCGACCTCAGTCAAAGACCTCGGCCAAGGTTAACAAACCTTCCAAATGAAAGCTCGGTTCTTGCCATGCACCAGTGGGAGGCATGGCCGTGGCTCTGTTTTGGGAGGAATTGGAAAAACAGAGGAGCAGAAGCCTGGGTCAGTGCAAAGAAATACTCAAGTTTGGCTACCGTATTCCTCTCATTTCACCTCCCTCGCTCTCACCTGTGCCAATTCCATTCCAGGCATACTCTCCGGGCTCAGACAAATTTCTGGCGCTAGCCGCGGAAGTGGAAGCGCTCATTCTCAAAGAAGCTATAGAGCATATAGAAGGGGGAATTTCCTCCAGGTTTTTACAATCGCCTTTTTGTAGTTCCCAAGTCATCAGGGGGCTGGAGGCCGGTTTTGGATGTGAGCGCCCTGAACTTGCATGTCCAGAAAACAAAATTTCATATGGAGACCACTCGGTCGGTTCTGGAGTCCATCAGACAGGGGATTGGATGGTTTCTCTGGACATGCAAGACGCTTATTTTCACATTCCGATTCATCGCGAATCTCGGAAGTACCTGAGGTTCATGTTCGAAGGCAAGGTGTTTCAGTTTCGGGCGCTTTGCTTCGGACTGGCGACCGCTCCTCAAGTTTTCACCAGGGTTCTATCCCCCGATAGGAAGCTGGCTGCACATATTAGGAGTAAGAATCTCCCTCTATCTGGACGATTGGCTTCTCCGGTCGGAATCAGAGAGTCGGTGCATGAAGGACCTTGAACAACGCTGGATCTTGCCAGAAAGTTAGGAATTCTGGTCAACAAACAGAAGTCCCAGTTGGTTCCATCTCAGAGCATCCTTTATTTGGGGATGACTCTGAATCCAGTTTTTCGCTTTTCTGTCCCCGAAGAGGGGTCCCAAGGTTGTCTGGAGACAGTCAGGTTGTCTTGGACAAAAAGGTAAGTTCTGCCAATCAGTGGATGAGTATAGGCTGGGCTGGGCAAATTGACGTCAGCGGAGAAATTTGTGACTTTGGGAAGACTGCACATGAGACCGCTGGCAGGTTTTTTCTGAGAGCCTCTTGGTGCAGGAAGACACAACCGGACTCGATTACCTTTCCTGTCACAGACCAAATAAAAGAGGACCTAAGGTGGTGGCTGTCTCGGGCAAGATTGGAAGAAGGGTTAGATTTACGACCCATCCTCCCGAACCTACAGTTCTTTTCCGACGCATCGGACACAGGTTTGGGAGCCCTGCTGGGAAATCAACGTGCTTCAGGAGCTTGGTCGGAGAAGGAGAAGAAGTTCCACATAAATGTAAAAGGAACTTTTAGCAATTTTCCTGGGGCTCAGACAGTTTCGGACTTAGTAGAAGGTCAGTAGTGCAGTACATTCCGACAACTCCACGGCTCTCTCGTACGTGCAGAAACAGTGGGGGACTCAGTCTTTCTCTCTGTACGAAGTGGCCAAGGATCTCCTCCTGTGGACAAACGAAGCGAATGTTCAGTTAGTCCCGAGATTTGTTCCGGGAAAGATGAACGTCCTGGCGGACGAGCTAAGCCGTCAACAGCAAGTGTTTTACCTCTGGAGTGGACTTTGGACGACAAAATTTGTCAGAAACTTGGTTTGGCCTTTGGGGACGACCGTCCATAGACCTGTTCGCGACTTCAAGGAACAACCGTCTTCCTCTCTTTTGTTCTCCAGTTCCAGATCCTCTAGCTTGGTCGGTGGACGCAATGCTGTTGGATTGGTCGGGTCTGGAAGCTTATGCATTCCCTCCGTTCGGTCTAATAAGAGAGGTGCTGAACAAGTTCATGTCGACAGCAATGTAACGCTGACGTTAATCGCTCTTTTTGGCCCAGGAAAGAGTGGTTCCCGGACCTTCTCCAGTTGTTAGTAGACTTCCCCAGGCTTCTTCCTCCAAGAGAAGTGGCTTCTCAAACAACTTCACTTCAAAAGGTTCCACCAAAACCTGTCCGCTCTAGCTCTGACAGGGTTCAGACTGTCCGAATCTTGTCAGAGCGAAAGGGTTTTCAAGAAGAGCTGCAGAAGCTATCGCTGGTTGTAGGAGAGTCTTCTAACAAACTCTATCAAGGGAAGTGGAGAATCTTCAGAGAGTGGTGTAGAGGTGCTAAAGTCTCTACTTCTGAGACCTCTTTAACGGAGATAGCAGATTTTCTTCTATTTCTAGGGAGTCTAAGAAACTGGCTCCTTCTCTACGATCAGAGGATATAGAGCCATGCTTTCTTCGATTTTTCGACATCGGGGTTTGGATATTTCCTCCAATTCAGATCTGTCGGACCTCATTAGGTCTTTCGAAACCACTAAGCTCCCTCAGGATTCAGTGGCTTGGAACTTAGATGTGGTGCTTAAGTTCCTCATGGGGCCACCGTTTGAGCCTTTGAAGTCGGCTTCACTCAGGAACTTGACTAAAAAGACTTTTTCTTATTGCACTAGCTTCTGCAAAGCGTGTCAGCGAATTGCAGCTTTAGACAAAAGAGTCGGTTTTTCTCTCAAGGCAATGCTGTGTTTTTGTATATCTTGACCTTTCTAGCCAAAAACGAGAATTCGTCTTAGTCCTTGGCCGAGGAGTTTTGTGGTTAGGAACTTATCTGATTTGGTTGGACATAAGGAGGAAGAAAGGCTCTTATGTCCAGTCAGGGCAATTAAGCAGTATCTTCTTGCCACTAAGGAGGTTAGAGGCCAATCTTCTAAGCTCTGGACCTCGGTTCAAAATCCCTCTCGTCCTCTTTCTAAGAATGCTATATCGTTCTTTATTAGAGAGCTTATCAGGGAAGCTCACTCGCAGTCCGAGAACGACAATCTTTCCGTTCTGGGAGTTAAAGCTCATGAGGTTAGAGCAGTGGCAACTTCTTTAGCATTTAGAAAGAATTTATCTTTAGCTTCGATTCTTCAGAGTACGTTCTGGAGATCGAATTCGGTTTTTGCGAGCCATTATCTCAAAGAGATAGAAACGGTTTTTGAGAATTGTAGAACGTTAGGTCCGGTGGCGGTTTCTGGCATGGTGTTGGGAGAAACGGCACAGGGGTCGTCACCTCTATGCTAACTTTTCTCCTTGAAATAGGTTGTCGAGTTCAGGGGAAGCTTGGGGTACTGAGTACCTGGGATACTCTAACCAGTCTGTTAGGTCAGATTTTATAATGGTTGGTGGGTATATGTTTTTAAATCTGGTGTTGGTTGACAAATGTTTTGTATGATTGAATTTCTGCCTTAGCCCAGGGCAAGGGCAATCTTTGTTGTTACTATCCTCCGTCAGTCAGCCTTGTCTCGCTTGAACTACGGAAGGATTCCACTCCTGTAGAGGCTAACTTTGGTCAAATTCCAATTCCTCTACAATAGTAAGAAGAGCACCGACCAGAGGCAGTAACAGTCTGCTGTAGCTCTCTTACAAGGTAAGGTACAACAGACACCTCGAGTGTTTACTGGTATTGTAATAAAGGTAACCCATTTAGAAATACTAGTGGTCCACTGAATCCCACCTTCCCATAAATGTGTAATCAGCTGTATAATTGTTCGGTAAGACACTGCAATAAAAATGAAATTTTCATTAGTAAAATGAAGTTTTATTGTATACTTACCGAACAATTATGATTATACCCACCCTCCTCCCCTTAGGTGGACGGACGGGCAGAAAGAATTGGATTCACCTGGGCAGTTGTACCTGGTTCTCCCGCGACGCCTATGCGCTAAATTTGAATTTAGTCTCCTGCCGCTCGTGGAAATCACGGCTGTATAATTGTTCGGTAAGTATACAATAAAACTTCATTTTACTAATGAAAATTTCATTTTTGTGAAAAAAAATGTATCAAAAATATTATGTAAAAGAAATAGGGTTCTCCAGTGCCCCCTCCCAATCGTAGAACCCATTATAGACCCTCTCATACGGATCAGAGGAGGTTGGGTAGCGTTGATTGGGGTAAGGGCAGGGCCAATCTAAGGCAATTGATTACTACTTATAGGGGTCCTAATTATCCTCTGAGGGCCCCCATATTGGCCCCATTAACCCAGATGATACTCATTCAAATGATTCAATGAATCTGGCCTTCTGCTTAACCCAGCGGGCCAGTGGCCCCATTGAGGGGTGTGTGGGCCAGCCCTGGGTAACAGAATTTGGGCAAGGTGTCAGTGTCATGTATGGGAGAGAGAGAGAGAATTATGAATAATATATAGCCGAGTCTGCTTTAAATGTATATAGGAAGTTGTAACCAAAGTGGACATGTCCACTCCAGTTGTCACAGCAACCAGTGAGGCATTGAGCCGCGCTGTATTTCACTTTTAAAGGTAATTAAATTCAGTTTTCCAAATCGCCGCCATTTTGGATGCCTCCGAGTCAGGAAGAGAGAGATGATGAAAAAGCCTCACCCTTCTCGGGAACCAAATAAACTCATGAGGAAGAATGGGCTACATTACAACATTACCCTGGCGGCCTCCCGATACTTCCATCGACGAATCAATGGAAGAAAAGGAAGGAGATGCAGGAACAATGCTACTATGAGGGTTGGCTACTGCGGAAGACGAAACATCGGAAATAGGCGCAAACCCTTCCCAAGTAGGAAGAGTCGAACCCTCCGATGTTCTCTCTTGAAATTAAACGACCTCCACTGCTCCTTAGGCCATGCCCGGCATTCTGTGCAAGGATTCGTAATAGTACAAAAATTAGAACGACACCTACTGCATGTGATGTGAGGGTCGGTCGCTGCCAAAGCCAAAAAACGAGAACATGGAAAACCTGGAACTCCGGGGCACATACATTGACGCCGAGAAGGAGCAGAAGAAGCCATAATACCAGCTAAACACACACACACATATGAAAAGAAACGAAGCGGGGCAATGAACCGGGAAAAGGAAAAGGCCAAGAGAGGTGAAACACAACTCTCACCCAGGCAGTCAAAAGAAAGACTGGCGTAGCAGTGTCGTCCTTGACCACTCCTAACCCAAGCTATGCATGCATTGCCAGATATCACAAGATTCCTTGCTTTTATCTGCTTTTTTAACCGGATCCAGCTAGGCGGTAGAAATTATCCTATTGTTAAGACCTCAGGTTTGTAACTATGAAAAATACAAATTGTCCTAGAAAATTTGTCATTTTTATTGGTAGTCAAGCTTTATTAAATAATTTACCAATCAAGTTCAATAATCATGCGCATAAGAGACGAATTCAAGAAGGCATTATGAAATCTCGCCGTTTCGATTCAATAACAGCTGGTACGGGTACGCACTACACTGTGCTGTCTGCTAGAATACAGTGACTAACTATTGAGAGAACAGTGTATTGAAGCATTTTGTGTAATAAGCATCAAGATTCATTTAGCTGTGAGTAATTTATTTCTCTGTTCAAAAGTTGATGCCCCAAAAATTGCATCATTCAGTACTAACCTAGGCTAGCTTATAGGTCTACAATCTCTAGGCCTAGCTTAAGTTTGACTGATTTAACTGGTAGACAAAACAATTTTTGCTAAAATAGAGGCACGGTACAATTTCACTTTGTTTCAAGTTATCGCAGAATATCATTAGATTCTCATTCGTTTGTGTATAGCCTACTGTTTACAGACCTCCGCCTAGGATTTTTGGATTTGACTCGCATTTAAGTATCTGATTGACTTTTGGTATTGATTTTGGATTGTTGGATTGGCATACGCGATAGTGGACTGTTTTTGACTTTGGATTGGCTTTTCTGTAAACGTGATGTCTGGATCAAGTGCAGTGAGTTTCAGAGTGTGTGTGAGGAGTGATTGTAAGGTGAGGCTACCGAAATCATCGGTAGACCCCCACACAGTATGTATGATGTTGTAGGGGGCATGTTTGTATGGTGGATGATCGGTGCAATGAATGTGATGGATTGACCGATGATGGATGGAAGGTGTATGATTCCTATCGGCGTAAATTGGAACGCGATAGGATCAGGAGGTCTTCCTCCAGGAGTGGTTCTACCAAAGGTAAGGGTATTAATATTTCTCCTGCTATAACACCTGTAGATTTTGCATCTCCTAAACCTGTGTTGTTTTCGCGGGCCCTGAATCTGTGTCTGGAGAAGGTAATGCCCTTTCTCCTAATTTTGGAGTCCTCTTGTGTACTTTGGAGACCAAAGTGAAAGCCTTGGAAACTGGCCCTGTGCAAGTGTGTGATCGTGCCCCTAGTGTTGTGGAGGGGGCGTCAGATCGGCCCCCATAATGCCTCTAGGCCTAGACCGCTATCGGACTCCCAGGAATCAGGGAGGGGATATGTTGAAAGCCGCAAGAGGGTTACGGGGGCTCCCCACCGATCTGGCGTCCCTTTGGCAGGCCTTGTTGCAAAGTCCCAGGCTGTCAAGGAGCGCGCATCAGGCGCGTATCCTTAAGGACTGCTTTTCGTCCTCCGAAGCGTCCTCCCCCCGCAGCAATTTGGGGTGGAGCGCTCGGAGAGACTCTTGTCCGCTGAAAAGGACGTTTCGTGTTGAGGACGCTTCACGTCCTGTATCGCCAGTTTCTTTGTGCTCTTCTCCGGATGTGTATGACGCTTTTCTGCCTCAGAAGAGAGGTAGGATCTCATCCGGCGAGGACGCTGAGTTGCGCTACAGTCGTGCTCTTGAGAAGCAGGTAGCTGTACCTGTGAGAAGGAAGGACGCGTCCCTCGCCCCTCGTCTCTCGCAGGATCAGCCCTGCTCCCTCTGTTCGTTCTTCTCCAACGAAGAACATTCTTTGTCCCTTCAGGACCATTGTCAGCGCTTATGGCTCAGAGGACTCGCCCAGCAGCAGTCGAGCCTAAGCGGAGGAAGGACCTTAGGCTGCCCGTCAAGAGGACGAAGCAAGTCTCCTTGCTCCCTCCCTCTCCTCTTTCGTCTCTTTCGCCGATTGCGTCTCCTTCGGCGATTCGCCGATCTCGTTCGCCCGCTAAGAAGACGGGTCGTCAGGACACTTTCGTTCCCTCTCAACGTCATGGGCAGGCTGCTTGCCGTGATTCTCGAGAGGACGCTCAGGACGCTTTTGAGTACGCTCAGGACGCTTTTGAGGACTCTTTTCAGGACGCTTCGGGAGGACGCTGTGGCAAGAAGACGACGGGTGCACCAAGGACTGGATGACGCTCGTGCGGGTGACGGGTCTCCTTTTAAAGACGAGAAACAGCCATGCAAGTCTACCACCTTTTGTTCGTTTGAAGAAGCGTAAGGACGCTTCTCTTGGAAGTAAGGCGGCCTCGGTCGTCGTTAAGGACGCTCATCGCCGTCAGGACGCTCTGCCTCCTTCGAGCTGTAAGGTTCGCAGCAAGGAAGACAGCCTAGATAAGGCTTCTGCTATTAAGCAACGGGGGTCTTTGATTAAGGCAAGACCCGATAGACGTACGCCCTCTCCGGAGGGGCGGTCTCC
The DNA here is from genome assembly GCF_015104395.2 of Macrobrachium nipponense. Taxonomy (NCBI): domain Eukaryota; kingdom Metazoa; phylum Arthropoda; class Malacostraca; order Decapoda; family Palaemonidae; genus Macrobrachium; species Macrobrachium nipponense. Next base: position 13,008,883 of record NC_061099.1, read on the forward strand.
TCTTCCGATTAGGGAAGAAGAGAATTGAGTAGTCCTGCTGACTCTGTTGAAGAGGAACCTTCTGCTGCCTCTTCAATCTCAGACTACAAAGTTTCTTGTTGGTGGGCTGTTTGCTCTTCCTTCGGGGACAAGTTCCAGCCTGCAGCTCCCAAGTCTCCTCCTTCACAGTTTTCATCTTCGAAGACATGTAAGACCCCGGAGTTTGTCGAAATGAAGACTTCGCTCTCCACTAAGCGGGCCTTCAAGAAATTCCAAGACTGGATGGAACGAAGGAAGGATCAGGCAAGTCAACTTTTGCCCTTCCTCCCTCTAGACTCAGCGGTAAAGGAGGTATTTGGTATGAAACCAAAGGAGACGTGGGTGTGAGAATCCCTTCTTCAGCACAAGGGATTTCTCCAGCTTGGTGGACTCTCAGAGGAGGTCCCTCTTATCCACTGCTAAAGTGACCTGGACCCCTACGGAGACGGACCATCATTTGAAGGGGCTGCTACGGACTCTTGAAGTCTTCAACTTCTTGGACTGGTGCTTGGGAGTTCTAGATCTGCAATCTAGAAGCCCAGAGTCTCTCAGTTTGGGGGAGCTGTCCAGCGTGTTATCATGCATGGACAAGGCCGTCAGGGATGGTTCAGAGGAGCTTGTTTCTCATTTTGGGACTGCCTTCCTGAAGAAGAGAGCTTTGCTGTGTAACTTCACAGCTAGATCTGTTACTCCAGCTCAGAAAGCGGAGCTGCTCTTTTCTCCTCTTACGAGCCATCTCTTCCCCCAGACTTTGGTTAAGGACCTGGCAAGCAGTTTGCAAGAAAAAGCAACGCAGGACCTCTTAGCCCAGTCCTCGAGACGTCCGGCAGTTCCTTCCACTTCTTGTAAGCTTTTGTGCGACCGCCGAAGAAGGAAGGTTAAACCCTTTCGTGGGGCTCCTCTCTCGAGAGCAGCTCCTCGAGGGAGAGGGCTTGCAAGAGGAAGAGCTTCCTTCAAACCCAAGCCATCCAAGTGAAACGCATGTCCTTCAGACATCAGTCGGAGCCAGACTGAAGTCCTTTGTGGGAGCATGGAGAGAGAGATGATACGGACCCTGGTCCCTCAAGATCGTGGAGCAGGGGTACAAGATCCCCTTTTTAGATCCTCCTCCTCTTTCCACGACTCCCAGAGACCTTTCTCCATCTTATCAGGGAGAAAAGAGACGGGTGTTGTTCGATCTTTTACAACAGATGATCGAGAAAAGAGCGGTGGAACAAGTCACGGACCTGGGGTCTCCAGGTTATTACAACAGGATTTTCCTAGTACCAAAGCAGTTCGTCAGGTTGGCGTCCAGTCCTAGATGTAAGCAGGCTCAATCTTTTCGTGGAAAAGACCAAATTCACGATGGAGACGCCTCAGTCTGTTCTGGGAGCCTTGAGACCGGGCGACTGGATGGTGTCCTTAGACCTGCAGGACGCGTACTTTCACATCCCGATCCACCCTCTTTCAAGAAAGTACCTAAGATTCGTCTTAGGCAACAAAGTGTGGCAGTTCAGAGCCCTTTGTTTCGGCCTGACCACGGCTCCAATGGTGTTCACCGTAGTCATGAAAAATGTGGCGAGGTGGCTACACTCTTCAGGGATAAGAGTTTCCCTTTACCTCAAACGACTGGCTTATCAGAGTGTCGTCGAGAGAAAAGTGTCTGAAGGACTTGCAGTTCACGTTAGCCCTAGCGAAGTCCCTGGGACTTCTTGTCAACCTCAAAAAGTCGCATCTGACCCGACACAGTCCATCGTGTATCTGGATTCAGATGGATTCAGTGGCTTTTCGAGCGTTTCCGGCCCAAGAACGTCAGCGGCTAGGATAGCCTTCTTGGGGAAAGAAACTTGCTCGGCGAGGGAATGGATGAGTCTGCTGGGCACCATTTCCTCGCTGGAAAGGTTTGTTTCCTTGGGAAGACTGCACCTCAGGCCTCTCCAGTTTTTCCTTGCGGACGAATGGAAGGCCAAGGACGATCTCAACGCGATCTTGAGAATCTCAGAGTCAACAAAGAGCCATCTAAGATGGTGGTTCGATCCGCAGAAGCTACAAGAGGGCTTGTCCCTAAGTCTTCTGAGCCCCGACCTAGTGTTGTTCTCAGACGCTTCCATCGCGGGCTGGGGAGCAACACTAGGAGGGGAGGAAGTGTCAGGCTCCTGGAGAGGGGAACAGGCAGCCTGGCACATCAATGTAAAAGAACTAGCAGCGATCTTTCTGTCTCTGCAGTTCTTCGAAGGGAGATTGACAAACAAAATCGTTCAAGTCAACTCGGACAATACCATAGCCCTCGCGTATTTGAAGAATCAGGGAGGAACACACTCCAGGATTTTGTTTCACCTAGCGAAGGAGATTCTGCTGTGGGCAAAAAAGGAGAAAGGTTACGATCCTGACGAGGTTCTTGCAGGAGTGCAAACGTCAGGGCGGACCTTCTCAGTCGTCAGGAACAAATCCTACTGACGGAATGGACCTTACACAAAGACGTGTGTCGAGACCTTTGGAAGTTGTGGGGACGTCCTCTGGTCGACTTATTCACGACGTTGAGGACCAAGAGGCTTCCTCTGTACTTGCTCCCCGGCGTCCTAGATCCAGAAGCAATCGCTGTGGAGCGTTGCTATGGAGTTGGACGGGCCTAGACCTGTATGCCTTCCCGCCATTCAAGATCATGGAGGAAGTCATGAGGAAGTTTGCGGCTTCAGAAGGGACGAGGTTGACCCTGATCGCCCCGATGTGGCCAGCGAGAGAATGGTTCACAGAGGTCATGTCTTTCCTTGTAGACTTTCCCAGGACATTGCCCTGGAGGAAAGATCTACTCAAACAGCCTCACTTCGAAAGGTATCACCAAAACCTCTCCGCTCTGGGTCTGACTGCGTTCAGACTATCGAAAAGTTGGCCAGAGCGAGAGGTTTTTCGAAAGCAGCTGCGAGAGCAATCGCAAATGCAAGACGTACATCTACAAGAGCTGTATACCAATCGAAGTGGGCTTCCTTAAGGGCATGGTGTAAAAAGGAGGGAGTTTCCTCTTCCACGACCTCTGTGAACCAGATAGCCGATTTTCTGCTCTTTCTTAGGAATGTGCAGAAATTAAGCAGTCCCTACCATTAAGGGATATAAGAGCATGTTGTCAGCAGTTTTTAGGCACAGAGGCCCTAGACCTTTCGGACAATAAGGATATTCATGATCTCTTGAAATCTTTTGAGACTTCGAAGATTCCTCAAGCGAGACCGCCTTCATGGAACCTTGACGTAGTTCTTAGGTTCTTAATGTCAAGTCCTTTTGAACCTCTTCAAGCAGCGTCTCTTCGGAACTTGACAAGGAAGGCTCTTTTCCTAACTTCTCTGGCGACGGCGAAGAGAGTTAGTGAAATCCAAGCTTTTAGTCATCTAGTGGGATTCAAAGGAGACAACGCTGTCTGCTCTTTGAGCCCAACTTTCTTGGCAAAGAATGAAAATCCTTCTAACCCTTGGCCGAAAAGCTTCGAGATCAAGGGTATGTCAAGTCTGGTGGGCCAAGACCAGAGAGAGCCCTGTGCCCTGTCAGAGCTCTCAAGTTCTATGTGCATAGAACAAAAGAAGTAAGAGGTCCCTCAGGTAATCTCTGGTGCTCTGTGAAGAGACCAGAATTACCTTTATCTAAGAATGCTGTTGCTTTCTTTTTGAGGGACGTCATTAAAGAGGCTCATTCATCTTGCCAGAAGACTGATTTGAGCCTCTTATGAGTGAAAGCTCACGAAGTTAGAGCTGTCGCTACCTCTCTTGCCTTCCAAAAGAACATGTCAATCAAGGACAATCTTGATGGCACCTTTTGGAGGAGCAACTCTGTCTTCGCCTCACATTACCTAAGGGATGTGAGAATGATTTATGACGACTGTAATTCTCTTGGGCCATACGTTTTCTGCAGACAGTCTTGGGGGCTGGAGGTAGCTCTTTCCCTATCCTTAGTTAGGTTTAGGTTTAGTTTGGTAAGTTGTGTGTTTGGTTTGTGGTGAGTCTTGTGTGAAGATCTCCCATCTCTTAGTTTAGTGTTCAGGGGGTCTTGGATAGTTGGTCAGGTGGTGGTCAGTTTCTTCGTAGCCCTCATATGTATGGCTCGATGGTCTTGTCACGTTGAGGTCACGTCCCCGTTGACAGAGCATCCAAGACGCCGCACCAGGATACAGGTCTCCACCTGGCTGGCAACTCTGATTAAGCAGAAGCAGGCTTAAGTGACAGTTATCACAGAGTCTACTTTGCTAAACAGGTGGGAAGGAACCAAGGTTGTACATCATCTTATAACCACCTTGTTCTCAGCAAATGCTCTTGTTCCTAGTTAGCATAAATTAATATCTAGATATACTTTACTTATATAGAGCAAAATGACTTTTTGTTATACGACGTTTTTTAAGTCAAAATTTGACTTTAATATGTCTCATTGTGAACTGAATGATTTTTTTCATTAACCCTTAAACGCCGAAGCGGTAAAAAAAAATTGTCTCCCGTGTGACGGAGGTGTTTCAGAGTGAGCGCGGAAGCGGAAAAAATATTTTTTCAAAAAATCACAGCGCGCATAGTTTTCAAGATTAAGAGTTCATTTTTGGCTCCTTTTTTTTGTCATTGGCTGGAGTTTAGTATGCAACGTAGCAACCATCAGAAATGCAAAAAAATTATCATTATCATGTAATAAATAATGCGATATATGATAGCGCAAAAACAAAATTTCATATATAATTGTATTCAAATCGTGCTGTGCGCAAAACGGTTAAAGGTAACAAGTTACTTTTTTTTCGTTGTAATGTACACTAAATTGCGATCATTTTGGTATATAACACATTGTAAAAACGATAAAAGCAACACAGAGAAAAATATTATCACAAAATAATGCATGAATTCGTAACGCGGGACGTAAACAATATTTTTCAAAATTCACCATAAATCTAAATATTGTCCTAGAGACTTCCAATTTCTTTCAAAATGAAGACAAATGATTGAATATTACTATACTGTAGGAGTATTAGCTTACAATTGCAGTTTTCGACCATATTCTGACGAGCTAAAGTTGACCGAATGTCGAATTTTTTTTATATATATATTTTTTATATGCAATTATTTCGGAAATAAGAAAAGCTACAACCTTCAAATATTTTTCGTTTTATTCTACATGAAATTGCGCACATTTTCATATATAAAACTCCATGAAATGCCTAATATGAAACTGATCAAATATTCCGAGAATGGGACGTACGCATTTCGGAGATTTGTGGCGGAGAATCCGCGCGCGGAGGGAAGGAAAGATTATTTTAAAATTCACCATAAATCTAAATATTGTGCTAGAGACTTCGAATTTGTTTCAAGATGAAGATAAATGACTGAATATTACTAGACTGTAAGAGTTTTAGCTTACAATTGCGTTTTTCGACCATTTCGGTAGAGTCAAAAGTTGACCGAATGTGATTTTTTTTTTCATTTATTTTTGTGATTTATATGCAAATATTTCAAAAAATGAGAAAAGCTACAACCTTCAATTATTTTTGTTGTATTCTACATGAAATTGCTCACATTTTCATATATAAAGCTTTATGTAAAACGGCTAATTTAAAATGGTGCAAACATTACCACAATTGCACGTATGATTTTTTCGGAAGAGTTACTGTGCTGACGTAAAGAAAATGTTATTTTTTTCATAAATTCACCATAAATCGAAATATTGTGCTAGAGACTTCCAATTTGTTGCAAAATGAAGGTAAATGCTTGAATATTACTAGAATATAAGCGTTTTAGCTTACAATTGCGTTTTTCGACCATTTCAGTAGAGCAAGTTGACCGAAGGTTGAAATTTTTGCAATTATCGTTATTTATATGAAATATCTCAAAACTGATAAAAGCTACAACCATGGGTTGTTTTTAGTTGTATTGTGCATGAAATTGTGCACATTTCCATATATAAAACTTTATATAACGGCTAATTTTAAAATGGTGCAAACATTACCACAATCGCATGTATGGTTTTTTTCGGAATGAGTTACCGCGCGGACGTAAGGAAAAAGTTTTTCATTAATTCACCATAAATCAAAATAAATTGTGCTAGAGACTTCCAATTATTTGCAAAATTAAGGTAAATGATTGAATATTACTAAAATATAAGAGTTTTAGCTTACAATTGCGTTTTTCGACCATTTCGTAGAGTCAAAGTTGACCGAAGGTTGAAATTTTGGCAATTATCGTTATTTATATGAAAATATCTCAAAACTGATAAAAGCTACAATCATGAGTATTTTATTGTTGTATTCTACATAAAATGTGCACATTTTCATATATATACTTCATGTAACGGCTAATTTACAATGGTACAAAATTATGTCAAAGTGACGAAATAATTTCCGAGATGTGTCACAGATACTTTTTTAGTGCGGCAAGAAAGAAATTCGCGCTTGCGCGCCTGCGTAACGATTGTAAACAAAACAACACCTTGATCCGTGAACTCCCAGCATCCCCCCAAGGCGCGTGATTCAAAAGTTTTAGGCTGGTAGGCCTATAAGTATTTTTTTTGTTTTCCGCGAATTTAAAAAAAAACTTTTGTAAGTCGACGTAAAATACGTCCAGTCGGCACACGAGAGACAAAAAATGTCGACGTAAAATTACGTCCAGTCGGCAGTAAAGGTTAATAGATTGTGTAAAATCCAGTGATTCCGTTTTGCTTTCACTCATTTTCATCAGTTAACTATGTACAATCTTTATGTTATTTCTTTTCTTTTATTATTGGTGTGAAAACAATGGTAAATGAGCTCTTTCATGCCAGTAGTTTTGATTAAATTTTTTCTCATTTTACCTTGGGTGTTTGAGTTCATATCAAAGTTTGGGAGTTTTGATCTGCGCTTGCTGATCTATGATATTAATCATTAGCAGTCTGAATATTACTTTATCAGCTTCAGCTACATATTGCATTTAAATTTAAAAGAGAATATTGCCATGATGATCTCACAGCAAGTAAGTTATTACATAAATTATATCAGTCCTATTCCACGTAACATCATTTATAACATACCTACGGTAAGTGTTTACCGTGGTACGATGGTTGAAATACAAGCAAAACTGATGTTTTTATTATCGGATTTGGTTGTATTAACAAACAAAAGTAGTTTCTTGTTTGGTTGTTCATGGCTGTACACATTTATACAAGTATAATATTAAGACATTACTTTCGTCATTCTCTTGAAACTTTTTTAGACAATTTAACTGAGAAGATGGTATAAAGATATGAAAGTTAAGAAGTTAGATGATTGTAATTGGCTTCTCTCGCTCCCTGATTGGACACTGCTGCCTGCACCCATTGTGCGCAAAATATAGAAATATGTATTTTCAAAATATTAATTGCTAATCTCATCGTAAAATTGAATTATCGACAGACGAATTATTGTAACTTAAATACTGCCTGTATTCACGATCATGTCTTGAAGAATTTTCCTGAGTTTGTTAATAATATTTGTCAAGATTATCAAGGGGAAACAGAGTCAGTTTAGTTTCTTTCTCCAAAAACTATGGCCTCTTCCGCTGCTTCTGAGTTTCCTTTCCCCCAATTTCTTCTAAAACTTCTTCTAATGTCTTTACACAATCTTCTTTACTGGGTAATTCTTCAGAGGTTGCTTCGGAGTCTTCTCTTGCTAATCCTGTTTTCTGTACATTAACACAGCAAAGCAAAGAATTATCATTAGTCCAATCCTGTAATGGGGGGATTTCGGTGACTCCCTCTCTCTCCTCGGGGTTGAGGGGAGGTGTACTCTTGGTGGGGCTGTCTTCTTAGCACCTTTCATGGGTCCTGTAGTTCTCTGGACAGTTCACAGGTGATTGCAGAGTCTTCCGCAACCCCGCTTATATTCATCCTTACTGGGCTTCGAGATGTAATATGTCTTCTGCGGTTCTTGCGGTGCTACGGCAGTTGGTGATTCGTCTGCGCCATTGTTGAGTGTATTAGTACTGGTTGTGTCCTCTTGCCTCCTTTTTTCACTAGGGTAGCTGGTTATCTTCCTTCTTCAGTTCCCATTGGTTCCACAAGCCTGTCCTTAGATGTATCTTTGAGTACTGTACCAGTTGGTATGTTCTCACCAGTCCAACGTTGGCAGTAGTTGCTCTGGTGATTACACCGAGTGTAGTTCCTGGTTGGTTCCTGGTTCCTAAGCGGCTGGCACATACACTGTTATGAGGTGCAAAGCTTTATTTCCTTATTTATTTCTTTATTATTATTTAGTTTAACTCTACTTTATGTTACTTCAAAATGTTTATTTTAATTCATGTACATTATCCTTTTTCTGCAACAAAGTAACCCCCAAAAATACAGATGTTTCTAAATTAGATATAACACAATATTTCTACTTTACAATTAACCTAACTCCTTTTCATTTCTTTATCTTATAACTGAGGCAGAGCAGCTTCTTCTCTCCCTCTTGTTCTTCTTTCTCAACTTTTTGTATGGCTATTTCTGTTCCTTAGCCTGGAGATGCATATGATTGTTTTATCTTTTTTTTTTATTTGTAACTTGATGAAAACTCTTTGTTCATGGGCTAATGAGAGAGCTTTGTCGCCAGTTTGCTTCTCAGCAGAAGAGAATCAAAATCTGGATGAGGGCTCTAACTGTTTATGCTTCCCTTCTTTGTTTTCTTTTTTGAAGAACTTCCCAGCCCTTCCAAATGAGTAGTTTATTCCCAGATACAGTTAAACTACCTGTTATAGTGCTATCTACTTCAGCAAGGAAGACCCTGAATGAACTAGACTGATGGTTAGGGGACAAAGGGAACAAGGGAAGGCTGCCTTCTGTTTCCCTCTGTGATTATTGAAGAGAAGACACTCATATTATGCTCTGGGTGTATTTGCCTCGTTCCAAGGGGACTGATTTCTCGACTGCTAAAGTTATGTTTTTCGTCAGCCAAGTTGGATCACTTTCTTAGGAATCTTTTCAAGGTGTTTGAGGGTGTTCAGCTTTTTGGATTGGACAGTAGGCGCTCTGGTCAAGAATATCCAAGATCATCCGTCTATACTTTCTGATCTTTCTGCTGGTTTGTTTTGCTATTCTTCATGTATTGACAGAGCAGTTAGAGTGGCTCCCTGGAGTGGCATCGACCTTTACTCTGGGGATACTTAAGAAATGTGAACTTTGGTTTTCCTTTACTTTAAAGGTGTATATTCAGCACAGAAGTCAGTACTTGTGTTGTCTCCATAGTTCATGATTTCCTTTTGCAATAGCAGGGTGGAAGTGGGTATCGCTTCTGAGTTGCCAAAAGAAGTCAACTCAGGACTTGTTGCATAATCTTCGACACGTTCTAGGGAGGTTTGACTCTGAGTGCTGAGTCTCTTCCTCTGTACAACAGTTGCCCTTTTGAAGGGGTAGACAAAGTCACAATCCAGACTGAGAGTGAATGTCGGATTCCCCTCCAGGCTTCAGAATTCAACATCCAAACCTCCTCCTAAAAAGTGAAAGTTCCTCGTTGGATGAGTGGTTTTCGCTCTCGGCCACCAATCTGGTGGTCTGAAGTTCGATTCTGGGCTCTGACAATGCGGAATCAGAAGGTTTATTACTGGTGATAGAAATTCATTCTTGATACAGTGTTCAGATCCCACAATAAGCTGTAGGTCCCATTACTTAGGTGACCAATTGGTTCCTAGCCCACGTAAAAATATCTAATCCTACTGGCCAGCCCTGGGAGAGCTGTTATCAGCTCAGTGGTCTGGTTAAACTAAGATGTACTTAACTCCTGAAAAGTGAAGGTGTTTTCCCTTTGCAGCAGTAGAAGCCAGTGTCCAAGCGAGGAAGGGATCATGTCTCCTGGAACCTGGATGTATGTCCCCCTGTTTTTCTCCTCTCGATCCCCTTACTCAGAAGTCACTCTTGCGAGTAACCTATAAGTTGGAATAGGACATACTAGTGGGACGCAGCCTCTTCTTTAGCTTTCATGTACAATATATCCCTTACTTACATTCTACATCGTCCTACTGGAAGTATAATCGTCCTCCGCATTTTATTTTCCCAAGAAGTGAAACCAGAACTCTTAGCTCTAGTGGCATCCAACTCTCCTAGAGCCAGCTAAAAGTCTGGCTCTCTGAGTTAGAGCTTTACAGTACCTGTGTGGTGGGATTACAAGCTTAAAAATCAAGTGGCAAAATCCCCCCCACATAAACTTAACCAATCCAAGTGCCAAACCCACCCTCAGTCACACTTTCTTCTTTACACTACTGAATACACGCAGGACAATTGGCCTACCTACACAGAAAAAAAAAAAAAAAAAACACATGCATGTACTCACCCAACTCCAGATACTCCGGGGTATGCTGTGCTGTCTGCTGGTCGAGGTCGCAGATACCAACAACAACAAGACAACAACAAATACAACAACCAAGGACCACAACAACACAACCACAAACAAGGAATACAACCACAACTCAACCACAGTAAACAAACAAGCACAGCCACAACACAACAAACAAGGAACACAACCACAACAAAAGACCACTGCACAAACAATCACCAACACAAAAAAGGCAACACACTTACCCACTAACAACACCAAGAAATTACAACAACTCACCAACAACAACCCTCAACAACTCACAACCACTCCAAGAAACCACAACAGCTCCCCAACAACAACAACCCTCAACCATAACAACTCGCATATAAGCCAACAGAAACTCACAAGCACAGCTAATCAAACACAGGCATAACAACCCTAAGTAACTAATATCAAACTTAACAGCAATCAGCAACACACCAATAACACACTACTTAAATGACTTTCAATGCCCTCAACACTTTCCACTGACCGCTGCCAACACTCCTGATCTTCACAGGCTCTGCCTCAAGACTCACCCCCAAAAAAACACAAAAAAAAACACAGAAACCTCTAACCATAATTCTAAACTCCAACTGCACCAGCAGACAACCCAGAACTCAACCAACAGCCAATTCAATCGTTAACCATCCAACCACAAATTACCCCCCTCTCTCTATCTCTCTAGGACGTTGTCAAATGGAACTCCCATAACTCCTTCATACCTTGAATTTCTAGCTTGTCGGATGCCCAGTTCGCCGGTTGACAGCTACAATCTGGAGTAAGCTACTGTCTGACATCAGCCATAGAGCCACGAGAATTGCAGCTTGTTTGAGTTCAGCTCACCTAGCACCCTATTCATTTGGCGCAGGTTACGACCTGGCATCATCTCTTACGCAGAGCTCCATGAGCGCCCACCAGTCCCGAGCTCATAGCTCAACTGACGTACAGCACTTCTGGACCCCACCAGCTACAGACCTGACAACCAGATCATTTCTCTGAGCATCTAAGTACTTTTGACCTCTTTGGGAGACTAGGGAGGACCCTGTTCATTTGGAGTTTTCAAAGGACCCTCCTTTGCATATAACAGTATGGCAAGATCCGTTTCATCCACTGACAAGAACATGTTTACACTTATGGACTTTTACCTTGAGGCACACTCAGAATTAGGAGAGCAGTTTGCCTTCATATAAGTAAAGCTAAGGAAGCCAAAGTAAACCCCTACTCCTTAGCTACATATGTTTTATGCCTCTTATGTCCATTCTGCTTTCAAACTACTGGGAATGTCGTTCTTGTTTCTCAATAATTTTATGGAAGTTAAAAGTGTGTTCAGAGCATATCTAGTGACTGGCATGGTATAGAGGTAGGAAGCATAGGATTTTTTCCTATAGCCCTTCAACCTTATAGATAAGGTCGTCAAGTTCTTGCAGAGCCAGGAGGTGCAATTCACATGAAGCACCCACCAGTGGATGGCTTGTGGATTTATCTTAGTTTAGGCGACAATATTGTATGGTTGATTTTAAAATTAAGGTGTTGGCCCAGGGCAAGGGCGGTTACCTATCACACTGTAAAGCTTCCACTTTGTAGTAGGTGACTCTTGGCTATGCTACCACACCCCTACAGGTTAAGATGAGCACCAGCCAGAGGCAGTATCCCAGTAGCTCTCTTAACTGATAAGGAAATGACAAGCATTGTACAATGCTTGTCATTTCCTTATCAATGCTAGCAGCATCTCTATTTCAGGTTATTGCATAAAATATTTTGTAGTAGTAATATGTCCCATTCTCCCACCTCCTTCAATGTGGGAATCAGCTATGTAATTACTGGTAAGTTCTTAACAACATTTTCCTAATAAAATGCAGTTTTAATTATACTTACCCAGTAATACATGATCACAGCCCTCACTCCTTCCTTCTGATGGACATAAGGCATGGACAAACTGAGCTTGCTGCTCACAGTCGTTCCTATTCTCCTGCTAGTGGGCAGGACTCGTTGCCTACACAATGGTTTGAAGTGTTTTGAATTCAAGCTGCAGTAAAAGTGGAATTTATAGCCATATAATTACTGGGCAAGTATAATTACAACTTTGTTTTATTATAAAAAATAAGTTTTTATTTATTAGTAGGCTAGCTATCATTTGCCACTTCATCTTTGCAGCTTTCTTATTTTTCTTACTGGTCTTTCAACTTCTGCTTCAAGGTTAAGTGTGTGTGTCTCTAAGGTAACAGGAATGCTTTACCTTATCTAGGACCTGCTCATCTGTCACAACAGTATCTATTATATCCATAATGGTATTTTATAATAATTACTTCACATGTAAAGAAAAGATTTGCATTTAGATTTGTATGTTAGAGAAGGCTTACATTTAGATTCGTTTGTTAAAGAAGGAATTTCTTTTAGTTTTTTATTTTGATCTTGTAATGACATACTGTTATTCTTTTCAGGTTACTGGTTTAACGATAACTTCGACGGGAACTAAAGGTTTCTTAATTTCATCTTCACTAGATCATACAGCTAGAGTATTTGATTTGGTCACAGGAGAGACCTTGTACGATCTTGTGACTGACAGAAGTGTTACAAGCATAGCATGCAATACTCTTGGATCTCAGATCTTCTTAGGGCATGATAATGGTACTGCAGGTGTTGTCAACCTTTTGCCTCACCCTCCCATAGGTGATGTTGAGGTAAGCACATAAGTTATTATGTGTGATATTCTTGCCATTGGATTTAATTTTTGTTTCGTAGTGTAGAAGAATGTAGTTAACTCCATGAGACACTGGTGACATCATTTGCAGTTTTGTGGAAATTAGCTCTTGAAACTTTGACAATCCCTAAGGATGTCACCTCTAGAAAATTTTGGGCTAACTTCAACTCCTATTTATTTTTTTACTATTACATAATATTTTCATGTATGACACTTACCTGGCAGGTATATATATAGCTATATTCTCGTTCGCACTGGCAGAATTTTCAAAACTCGCGGCAACCGCTAGATCACTGGTAGTTCAGGTGATCGCCACCCCGTTCCCGTGGCGCTGGTGCTCGGAATCATTCCCATTTTCGTCAGATTTTTTCTGCCAGCCGACCGCAACATTGTTGTGGGTTCCCTGCTAGAATTTCGAACTCGTTAGCTGACTTTCGCTGTATTTTGATGGATTTATTGGGTATCGTATTGGAAAGTTGGATTGGCAATCGCGTTTGGAATTTCTTATAATGTCTGATTCTGGTTTAGTATTTAGAGTGTGTGTGAAAGAAGGGTGCAAGGTGAGACTGCCGAAAGCCTCGGTAGACCCTCACACAGTATGTAAGAAGTGTAGAGAGGGTGTGTGTACTTGGGATAATAGATGTAATGAGTGTGAAAGTTTAAATGAGAAGGAATGGAAGACTTTCACTAAATATGTTGAGAGACTAGAAAAGGATAGAGTAAGGAGATCGGTGTCTCGGAGTGAGAGGTCAGGCTCTTCTAGTAAGGCCTTGAATGCCTCTGTTATTTCTCCTCCTCCTTCCCAAGTAGAAGTTGTAGATCCTTCTCCTCAGGTTTCTCCTGCGCCTGCTGCTGTTTCTGAGGATCCTAATATGTGAAAGTGTTTGCCGCCCTTGCGTCAATGGGCGATCAGATTCAGCGTCTTACAGACAAAGTGGGTGCTTTTGAGAGTGTCAGTAGTGGAGGGGGAGGCTGATCGTCTCTCTCGTGCTCCTAGACCTAGGCCTCTGCCAAGCTCCCAGACCCAAGGGAGAAGGCATGTCGACAGTCGAAGGGAGGCGAGAGGGGTTCCCTTACGATCAGTCGTCCCTTCAGGCAGTACCTGTTTGCGTTCCCAGCTGCAGCAGTGCGCCATAGAAAATGGCGACACTGGGAAGTGTTTTTCTTCTACCGATAGTTCTGTGTCAGGCAGATATCGACGCTATGCGGAAGAATCGCGTCCGCTGAAGAGGACGCATAGACCTACGTCATCTCAGGATGAACTTGACGCTCAGAGCGGGTGGAGTAGCCCCGAGATTTTCTCATCTAGTGACGATGAGGACGTGGTTCCGGTTAAAAGGAGGAGAACTTTTCGTTCAAGGCAGGACGCAAGACTTCATTAGACGGCGGTTTGCCTGATAGGAGCCCTCCTTCTGCATCCTGGCAGTTTCTCCTGTATCTTCTCCTTCTCGTAGACCTCAGGTTCGAGTTTCTCGTCGTAGCAATACTTCTCGTCTTCGTTCCCCGCATGCTCAGGCATCCCGTCAGGAAACAGAGACTAAGGACGTTCTTAAAGAGATGCAAGGAAGGTTAGCCGATCTAGTTAAATCGTGGGAAGCAACGGAACATCCTCCTACGAGACGTAAGGACGTTTCTCTCCCCGTCAAGTCCTCCAAGACCTTGGATTACAAGATGTTTCTTCGGCAGCAAGAGGAGATGGAAGACTTAGCGTCTGAAGAAGAGAAAGATGGTGAAGCACCTTCTTCAGACTACAATAAGTTAACTGATTGCCTTCTGTCAATTTTGAAGGGGAATTTCAGCCTTCAGCTCCGATGTCACCCCTTTCTCAATTCTCCAAGAATAAAACACCGAAGAAGTCATCGTTTTTGAAGATGAAGCTTTCAATTACAGCAAAGAAGGCTCTTCAAAGGATCGATACGTTGGTTGAAAGAAAAGAGGGAAGCGGGCAAGACTTCTTTCTCCTTCCCTCCAGCCAAATTAGCATCGAAGTCCGGAATCTGGTATGTGACGGGGGAAAAGTCTGGGCCTGGGAGTTCCTACCGCCTCCCAGGGGGATTTTTCCAACATTGTTGACAGTTCCCGCAGACATGCTTTGAATTCGGCTAAAGTTTGGTGGACGTCATCAGAGTTAGATCATCTCTTGAAAGGTATTTCCGGACATTCGAGGTTTTTAATTTTCTTGATTGTCCTTGGGGGCTCTGGGACGAACCTTGGAAGATAAGGAATCAACTTCTTCGCAACTTCCAAGCAGTATTATGTCCTGCATGGACAAAGCCCTAAGGGATGGGGCGAATGAGTTAGCATCGCTTTTCACCGCAGGAGTTTTAAAGAAGAGGTCACTCCTGTACTCTTTTGCTGCAAAGGGCGTTTCTAACGCTCAGAAATTCCGAATTGGTTTTTTCCCCACTCTCGGATCAGTTATTTCCTTTGGATCTATATCAAGGATATTTCGCTTTCCCTGACTCAGAAAGCGACGCAGGATCTTTTAACGTCTTCGGTAAGGAAATTTTTTGGTTTTTATCCACCAAAGTGGTTAAGAAGACACCTAAGGAGTCAGACAGGCTAGTCAGCCCTTTCGAGGCAAGTCCTTTTCTTGTCCTTCCTTCAGAGGAAGAAGAGCTCCTCCCAAGAGGGGTTCGAAACCCAGTAATAAACACTGAAGAACAAGTCCTTCAGACATCAGTTGGGGCCAGACTCCAGAAGTTTTGGGAGATTTGGCAAGAAAAGGGAGCAGATCCTTGGGTTGTCACGGTAGCCAAGGAAGGTTACAAGATTCCTTTTCTGAAGAAACCACCTCTTTCGACATCGCCAAGAGAGCTTGGAGCTCACTACAGCGATCCAGGGAAACAAGAAGCACTGCAAGAGCAAGTACTTTCTATGCTCAGGAAAGGAGCAATAGAACCTGTTCTGGATCACTTATCCCCGGGATTTTACAACCGGCTTTTCTTGAGTAGCGAAATCCTCGGGGATGGAGACCAGTACTGGACGTAAGTCAACTCAACTTATTTGTGGAGAAGACAAAATTTACTATGGAGACGACCGATTCAGTACTGGCAGCGGTGGCGTCCAGGGGACTGGATGGTTACCCTGGACCTTACAAGACGCTATTTTCATTATCCCAATTCATGCAGGATCCAGGAAGTACTTAAGATTTGTGATCCAGACAGGGTCTTTCAGTTCAAAGCCCTTCTGCTTCGGACTGTGCACAGCCCCACAAGTTTTACAATGGAGTGATGTCAAGCGTGGCGAAGTGGCTACATATTCTAGGGATAAGAGTGTCTCTATACCTAGACGATTGGCTCATAAGAGCCCAATCAAGAAGACAATGTCTGGAGGACTTAGAAATGACGTTGGCATTAACGAACGAATTAGGGCTGATGGTGAACTTAGAAAAGTCGAATCTGATCCCCAATCAGGAGCTAGTTTATTTGGGGATTCTGATTTCCTCAGCGACTTTTCGGGCTTTTCCATCTCCCGACAGGCAAGCTCAATGCATCCGGAAAGTACAAGCCTTTCTAGAGAAAGAACAATGTTCTGCACGAGAGTGGATGAGCTTACTGGGACTCTCTCGTCACTGGAACGGTTCGTTTCTCTAGAAGGCTTCACATGAGACCGTTGCAAATATTTTTGAACCAAGTCTGGCCAAGAAAATCACAACCGGATTCCTTCCTGTTTCGAATTCCTCGCAAGATCAAAGAGGAATTACTTTGGTGGCTAATCTCGGGGAAGTTAGCGGAGGGAGCATCGCTCCAGCAGAAGAACCCAGACCTTGTATTGTTTTCAAGACACGTCGGACGCAGGCTGGGGAGCGACTCTCGGCCCTCAAGAAGTGTCAGGTCGCTGGAGCAAGGAGGAAGCGTCTTGGCATATAAACAGGAAGGAACTGATGGCGATTTTCTTGGCTTTGAAAGAGTTCAACGCGGTGATCCGCAACAAGGCGGTGCAAGTCAACGCGGACAATACCACAGCTCTGGCGTACATCCGCAAGCAAGGGGGAACGCATTCAGTCTCTCTTTGCAAGTTGGCGGAGGAGATCCTTCTATGGGCAGAGAAGGAAAACGTAACCCTTCTCACCAGGTTCATTCAAGGGGAGGAGAATGTGAGGAGGTGGAATAGGATGGCACCCGTTGAAGCAGGGAATGTCAACTTCTGTCTACAGAATGGACTCTTCATCTAGAAGTATGCCAGAGTATGTGGAAATTATGGGGTCGTCCAGTGGTGGACTTGTTTGCGACCGCAATGACAAAGAGATTGACGACTTATTGCTCTCCAGTCCCAGACCGTCAAGCAGTCGCAGTAGACGCCTTTCTTCTAGATTGGACGGGGCTAGACGTGTACGCCTTTCCCCCGTTCAAGATATTAGGAAAGGTTTTGAAGAAATTCAGGGAGAGTCAAGGGACGAGAATGACTCTCATAGCTCCCTACTGGCCGGCCCGAGATGGGTTCACAGAGGTACTGGAATGGACAGTAGATGTACCAAGAACACTTCCAGCAAGAGTAGATCTACTCAAACAGCCTCACTTCAACAGGTACCACAAGAACACCCTCGCTCTGGGTCTGACTGCTTTCAAACTATCGAAAGACTTGTCAGAGCGAGGGGTTTTCTAGAGAGGCGGCCAGAGCTGTGGCCGGAGCAAGAAGAGCCTCGACTATTAAGGTGTACCAGGCGAAGTGGGAAATCTTTCGTAAGTGGTGCAAGAGTCGGAAGATTTCTTCATCCAGTACCTCTGTGACCCAAATTGCCGACTTCCTTTTATATTTAAAGAAGGAAGTAGGGTTGTCAACTCAGACAATTAAAGGATATCGTAGTATGTTGGCCTCAGTATTTAGACACAGAGAGGTTTAGATAATACCAATAATCTCGATCTGAGAGACCACCCCTCATAAGGTCCTTTGGAACAAGGAAGGAACACCGATACAGAACACCTTCCTGGAATCTCAATGTGGTCCTGAAATTCTTAGGAACTAATAAGTTCGAACAGATGGATCAAGCTTCGTTTAGAGATATCTCGAAAAAGACATCTTTTTGGTGGCCTTGGCCACAGCTAAAAGGGTTAGTGAGCTGCAAGCAATTAGCAAACATGTTGGCTGGAAGCATGACAAGGCAGTTTGCTCTTTTCAGGAGGCTTTCTTGGCCAAGAACAAGAATCCAGCTCATCCCTGGCCAAGGTCTTTTGAGATTATGGGTCTTTCAGATTGGTAGGACAGGAACAAGAGAGAGTTCTCTGTCCAGTAAGGGCTTTGCGCTATTATATAGAGAAAACCAATAATATTAGAGGAACTTCAGAATCACTGTGGTGCTCTGTGAAGGACCCTAGCAGAGCAATGACCAAAAATGCTATTGCCTTTTTCCTCAGGGAACTGATTAAAGAATCACATATGTTATGCCAAGAAGAAAATTTCGGCATCCTTAAGGTTAAGGCGCATGAAGTGAGAGCAGTAGATACTCCTTTGGCATTTAAAAGGAATATGGCCCTCAAAGATATTGAAACAACGTTTTGGAGGACTAATTCAGTGTTTGCGTCTCATTACCTTAGAACGTCAAAACAACCTTTGACAACTGTCAAACTTTGGGCCCTTATGTATCCTCAGGAGCAGTATTGGGCAAGGGAGTTTCCACCCCATAGCTACTAACATGCTAGGTATTTTAATTAAGTGGTGTTGTTTTTATGGTTGTCTGAGAGGGTTATTTCCTCTTCAGTCTATGAAGTGTAGTGTGTTATGTTAGCTTTGTGTGTGGTTCAGGTGGTCCTAACTTATCCTAGCATGAATGCCCGTGGTAAGAGAGGGCTAGGGTTTCCTGTCAACGAATTGGTCCCGTCCAGTTGTCAGACCTTGTTTTTAGCTTCATCAACTATTAGGTCATATCCTAGTTGGGAGCTACTAAGGTTTAGCAGGCTAAGAGGCAGGATTTATGAAGTCGGCTACTTAGCAGGTAAGGAATCTAAGAGTATTTGGAATTTATTTTAAATTTTAAAAACTCTTACAATGTTGCTGTCTTTGACCCACCTCCAAATGTGTCAATCAGCTATATATATACCTGCCAGGTAAGTGTCATACATGAAAATGATGTTATTATGATATAACAAAGTTTCAATGTATACTTACCTGGCAGGATATTATAATTAAATTCCCACCCACCTCCCCTCAGGAGACAGGGTTCAGAGAAAAATCTGACGAAAATGGGAATGATTCCGAGTACCAGCGCCACGGAAACGGGGTGGCGATCACCTGAACTACCAGTGATCTAGCGGTTGCCGCGAGTTTTTGAAAATTCTGCCAGTGCGAACAGAGAATATAGCTATATATATAACTGCCAGGTAAGTATACATGAAACTTTGTTATATCATAATAACATCATTTATTTACAGGTTTTAAATTGGGAACGAAATGTCATGAAGATGCTATCCGTTGCATAGCAGTAACAACATCTGGTAATCAAGTAATCACTGGTGGAGATGATGGTGAAGTGAAAGTTTGGTCACTTACTAATGTAGTACAAGGAAACCACATCTTCAACTGCAAAATACCCTCATTTTGCTCTTCAGAGGCTTTTACACACAGGTCGAGGGGCCTGTCACAAATTTGATGTCGTTATAAAATAGACCGAGAGGTTTGTATGGTTTTATTTCTTTAATGTGTTAATAAAAAAATTTAAATTTAAATTTTACTTACCAGATTGCCTGACCCTTGAATAGTTTGTTAAGTTATTTTTAGAACATCTAGCTCCACTTTAATAGGAACCTCACTTTCTATATCATTGCTTGTTTAGTTATTCATGCACTATACAGCCTGTATACTATTCTGGCAAAGTATTTATACTTAGTGGGTATTGTGAAAATATGCAAAACATTCACAATTGCTTCAGTATCATATACTAACAAAACTATATGATACATATATCTTGATAATGCTAGTACCATATTTTAAAAAAGTTGGAATGTACTTTTAAGCTAACAACTTGGTGGGTGGTTGCTCACAGGGGACTGTAGCAAAGTGCACTCTGTCAAAACTTTTCATCGGAACAATAGTAAATACTGAGTTTGAGCATCTAGTCAGATACTGCATGAATGCTCCCAAGCATGAAGCATGTTAAGTTGATTATGAAACAAAAATTGTACCATACTTGGAGGCTGCCCTCTTAATCATGTTTTTTTTTTTGGGGGGGGATAGAAAAATAATGATGCATTATAAGAGTAAAATAATTTTTTTTACTCCACTTAGAGGAACCTTTCCTTAATTTTTAATTACTCTTCTTGTGTCTTTATTTGGAGTAGTTGTTTTCCTTGCTAATGAGTGATTGTTCATAAAAAGCCAGTGGTACATTTGGGAAATTAATTTGAAAACTACTACATGCAGATGGTGTATAGAGCATATTTATCAGGTAAGGAGATTCTTCAGTCATTTTCACACAGTGATAATTTTCCAGTGTAGAAAATAATCTTTCTTTATGTTTCAGACTTTAGGTGCTTCAGAACTCAATGTACAAGAAGTGCTAGCTCCAATTGCTCAAAATCAAACATCTCCACTTTTTGCTGCTGTTGTAGTGCCAATACGGGGTCGTGGCCAAGTCCTTTCACACGAGGAGGATTTGTTTTCCCAGGCAGCTGATATAAGGTAAACGGTAGATTGATGATTGTATGTTAAGTTGTCTCATAGTAACATCAGAGTTGAATAATGCTGAATGTAAGTAAGAAAATTAATTACTTAAATTTTTTGTATACTGTATAGTATATGTACTTTGCAAAAAAGAAAAAATCAATATAACCTAATAATCATAGAATAGCCTTACTCTTTGCAGAAGGCATCAAGGGGCATAAAGCAAAATGTTCAAGGAAAGAAGAAAAAATAGTACTAATTTGTGACCATTTAGTGGGGCTTGTGGTGGTTGAGTGAGTCAGTTTGCTGCTCGGTCTTTTCTGGACAGTGGAAGGGCTTCCTGTTTCAGTTGGGAGTTTTTGGTTGAATCCATTCATATACTGATAAAATCTTTTTCAAAATCCATAATGATGCCAGGGTAGCTAAGTCTTGAGAATGGTCCTAGAGCCCATACGATTGTATGGTCCAGACAGCACCTATTGTGCAATCCAACAATGCTGTTTTTAGAGATGGACAATACCTATTTTTGTGGTAATCAGAGCTCTGAATTCAGCCGTTTGCCCATTGGTTGTATGTCTCCATACAGTACTTGCAGCGACTCCCAGTGTTTAATCAGACCAACATCATTTTCATGATACGCTAGGGCCTTCCTCACTCTCAAGGAAGGAAGATGGAGCATAATCTGAGCATGTGAAGAAGGGGTTCTTTTCTTTCAGGATGTAAAGTGGGTTGCACTGGAGCTGTTGCATGGAATTAAGGCCTTATTTGATTAATGGTTGTTTGTGAAATTGTGGTTTAATTTGTAAAGAAATTTTGTTGTCAGTTGTCACTACTTTATTCTATACAAGTGTTATGTATTTGCTTTAATTAAAAACTGATTAAGTAAAATATGCTTGATGTAAGTTATTTGGTGAATGGTTTTTTCATTAATTTAAAAACCTGTAATTATAATTTTTTTAATATTCCATTTCAGGTCAGGGGTAAACACAACAGTCATGAAGAGACTCCCTCAGATGCAAAAAGTATGGCCAATAAGCTCAAATCAGTAAATTCAGAAACATACAGGTTTGCTGTTAAGAGCATTCTTGGGGACTAGTAATTGTTTTAGTGATTTTTACAAGAATATTTTAATAAAGAAATGTATTCTTCATCTTGCTTATTTATTGATGCACGATAGCATATGGTAATGATATATTTTCTTGTAGTTTTTCACGTAGTTGTAGATACAACTAACTAAACAATTTGTACTTTGGAGCTTTGACAGCTGAAACCAGGAATGACGGAAGAATATTGGTGGCATATACGAGCAAGAAATGCTTCCCGAAAAAAACCTAAAAGGAAGTAGTATACTTTTTCAAGAAATTAATGATATACCAACAGAAGACTTAGGGTAGTGATAGGTGACTTAAATGAACAAAAGTTGGATGCAACAATAAGGAGTCGAACAGGTTGGAAACAAAACGAATTGGGGTGGGGGGGGGAGGTGAGTGAGAATGGAGTTTTTGCTTAGCCAATAACTTTTTCATTGGAGGAGTGCTTTTTATGTATTTTGATAGCATAAGTGCATAGCTCTAAGCAGAGGACCTAGTACTAACAGGAAAGTCCAAGGAAAAGATGATGTAAATGTTTACAAGATGGAATTATTTAACTAAGAGGCGTGGGCTGAATATCAGCATCAATAAAACAGAGCTTATGGTGACTGGAAAGGAAAGCAAAGAAAAAATTATGGTCAGGAGAGTGGTCATATGGTGTTTATGGGAAAGCATGTTTTCAGAAGCAAAAAGTTATCGTTCTCAGACCACTGCTGGTGTAACTCTTGGGTTCATCCCCGTCACCAGAGGCCTGTCCTTCCTCCTTGTTCTGAAAGATGAATAGTGTACAATTAATAATATACCCAAGAACAGAAGCGCCTAGAATGATTTTAATTTAAAAATGCTAGAACAATAAAATTTAGTTGTGGAGGTATACTTTGGATGACAGGTTATGTGAAAAGGGTATAGTACAGGAAAAAAAATATTTATGAATGGATCAGAATCAATAAGTAAAATTCTGTAGGTCTGTTATTTGTGTAATGATACAATTTGTTTACTGCCCTCTTTAAGGAAGCAAGGTTGTATAACTGTAATCAGCAGAATAAATAGAGTTAAAACAGCAATGTGCAATTTAGAAGGAAAGTGCACTTGTTCCGATACTAATACAAAACCCTCGTCCTTTAACATAGGAAGGTAACTAGCGGCAGCTGGGACGGTCGTAAGCTTCGAACAAGGGGGAGAACGGTAGTTAACTGCTTGTCCGATCGTGCGCGCGAACCGCGCGCACCCGGGCGGTGAAGAATCACTTTTGCTTTCGGCCGTGGTGACAGGACGTGTTCGTCATCGCTCTGCCCGCTATTTCGTCGTGTGCTTTGGATGTTTACAATTTCTTCTGACTGGTTTGTTTGTGGTCTTGAATGAAATTGTAAGTACTCTTTTTTTTCATTTTTCATTGTGAAGTGAATTGAATTTATTATGGATCAAGAAGAGCTTTCGCCGCGCCCACCAGCTGCCCGTAGAGTGTGTCCCGGGCTGGAGGGGCGTAAATGCGGCGGATTCCGCTCTTATCCTGACATTGATCCACATGAATTATGTTATCGGTGTCGGGGCTAGATGCTCCCGAGCCGAACCATGTAATGTGTGTGTAAATTGGTCCGAGGCGCAGTGGGTGCTGTACGAGGGTAGGAAGAGGCGTAGGTCGACCAAGGAGTCGTCGGAAAGCTCTCCAGCGACTCCTTTGGTTACGGATACCTCGTCATCCTTCCTGCCTCCAGCTCAGCCCCCACGATTTGCGCCTTCCCCTGCGGGGGGGGTTTCGGAGTCCTTCTCCTCACTCGATCCGTCGAGTGTGGAGGAGGGTGCCCGATACCCGGATGTTCAATTGTACTCGGGGTCTTCCGTCCGCTCTGGGTGGGGTTCGTCCTCCCCCAAGCATGAGGGTGCCCCTCTAACTGACCCGACTGTTCCTCCTCAGGTGTACCTCTGTGAGTGACGACCTTGGACAGGTGTGGGCGTCGTTGGGACTGCAGGGCGCCCCCAGTATCCAGGGCTTGATTCAACGTCTAGCGGGGTCGGCAGTTGTAACTCATGGTGTAGTCACAACAACGACTAATACTGTGTCCACACCAGCGTACGCCGCCCCTCCTCATGTGGTTTACACGCAACACATTGCGTCGGTGACTCCAACGGCATCAATCCAAAAGCCGATCGCTGCCGTACCTAAAGGGGCTGTGCCGCCGGCCACCTGGTTTCTATGTGCTGCCGACTCCCGACTTTCGCTGTCCCAAAAGTTCGCCCCTGGATCTGCCGCCCGTCCCAATGATGAGTTTGGCTGAATTGGAGAGGTCTGTGACGCCGGACTATGCTGCCGTACCTGCAGCGAGTGTTGCTGGCCCAGCCGCTCGCGCCGCTCCTACGAAGCGCGCGGTGCGGGACGCTCATGCTGATGTTGCTGCTGGTGCTGGTCCTGCTGGTGCTGGTCCTGTTGGTGCTGGTCCTGCTGCTGCTGGTCCTGCTGGTGCTGGTCCTGCTGGTGCTGGTCCTGATGGTGCTGGTCCTGCTGTTGATGTCCCTGCCGCTCCTGCCGTTGCCTGCCCTGCCCACGTCGCGTCTCGTCATGGAGGTGCTGCACCGGTCTCAGGTCTTTCCGGACAGGATCAGTTGGCGTGTTGCTTCGGCAATTGGCACCCGACTTTTCCGTGGATGGAAGACCTGACGTCCGTCCTGAGAGAGCTGACGAAGAAGAGGAAGAAGAAAGAGGAAGGTGTCGTCGTCGTCTCATCGTCTTCTTCGCGTCTGTTGCCGCCTCTCCCCTTCGACTTCTAAGGCTTCCAAGCCGAAGAAGAAGAAGGCTGCCTCCTCCCCCCTAAAGAAGGCTCCTGCGGGACCTTCGAAGGCCCGTCTCGCTCTGGCGTGACGGGGGGTGCTTCTGCTGGTCCTCCTGTTCCCTCGGGAACAGGGCCCGTCTCCTCTTCTGAGAAGAAGAAGAAGACGGGGACCAAGGATGTGCTGGCTACTGCTGGTACATCCGCGCCTGGTCTTGGTAGCACTGCTGCTAAGCCAGGTACCGGCTCGACTTCTCGTTCGCGAGAAGGTCCGAGTGTACGGTCTCCTTCGGGCGACCGTGCAGCTAAAGTCAAGACGCCTGAGCTTGCTCACCGTCATGACAGAGGCACGGAGCAGAAGACTGTCGAGAGTCGCGCAAGTGACTCTCGCCAGGCCAGCGGCCGCTCTCGTAGCGACCAGCCGGTACCTCGGGTGACGTGACGGTCTCTGACCGGCCACGGGTTGAGGCTGGGAAGAGGTCCCCTCGACCAACGGCACCAGCTTCGGCTGGTACCAGCGGTTTGACGTGCCGTGAGGACGCTCACCGGTCTCACCGCGAAAGCGAGCTCTGTAGATCACCTGACCGCCGCTCCCACAGGGACCGGACGGAGACGGTGGCCAGCAGCAGCTCGTCTGACGCACGGGACCGGGGTCGACGTGCTCAGTCGAGCCGCTCGCCACACAGGTGGGACGCGGCACGGCCAGGCCTGCAGATCGATCCCCACCGTTGGGTTGTGATTCGGCTGCAGCCCCCCACGTACGCTGGTCCTGCCAGCGAGCGGGGGGGGGAGCGTCAGGTCTGTCTCTCCTATACCTTCAACTTCCTCGGGCTACACCGGAAGAGCGAGGTACCTAGGAGTGATCGTGAGAGGTGCGCCGCTCACGATTTCCCGTCACGATGCCGCACGACGCCCAGGCATGGTCTTAGGACCAGCCAGGTTCGTACGCTCAAGGGTGGTTGGAGGCGGGACCGGTCAGGGGTCTGTTGCTGTTCCTCCTTCTGAAGGAGGAGGGTCTCGAGAGCTTGCTCCTGTTGGAGGGACTGGACGGTCCTACTCCTCAGGACGCTGTGACTCCTGAGATCCAGAGGAACTTTGCCCAGGTTATTGCGCTGATTCGTCAGCACAACGACCTGGGGGAAGGATCGCCGCTACCACCATCTGAGCCCACGTCCCGGCTCGAGTCATTTTGGGGCCCGAACGAAGAGGGAACCCAAATTGACGGTGGGACTGCCGCGATCTGAGCTTGCAGACTCAGTCCTTGACCAGGTGGAGAATTTCGTCTCAGGACGAGAGGACTCACTTAAGTCAGGACGGTCTTCCAAGCTACTTCCTCCTCCTCTGCAGCGACAGCGGAAGTTCTACGTGCCATCAGTGGACCAATACCGCCCAAACAGGTTAACCCGGAGCTAAGCTAGGCTAACTCCAGGTGTGTCCCTGCAGCAGCTCCTGTCGGAGAACTTGTGGTTCTCGCAGCAGGAGGGCACTGGGCCTGGAAGCTACGCTATGGCGGCTTTCCAGGCAGTCTCTTGGTTGGATCTGTGGTCCCTCACAGTATCCAAGGTCGCGGCCGACTCCGGGGGTGCTGCCCTCGAAGACGACCCCGACTTCAGGAGACTGTGCCAGTCTGGAGGTAGGGCCATCTCCTACCTCGCCCATCAGACGGTCAAACCTGTGGGCCGAACAACTTGGTTCTCCGTCGTAGGGACGCTGTCCTTACACGAGTAGCCAAGGGGGCCGGGCGTGAGGCGGTAAATGGACTCCGTAACGGACCAATGAAGAGTTCCTCCGCTCTCTTTCCCGGAGAGATGGTGGACGCTGCGGTGGTAAAAGACGGCGCACTGATGACAGTGACCGTCTGGTTCACCAGGCAGTTACGAAGGTTTCTGGGCAACCTCGTACAAACTGCGGCTAAGCCTAAGAGTTTAGCTAGCGCTTCCTCGGCTGCTAAGACGGCTGCTCCATCGAAGCCCCGAGGAAAGACTCTTCCTGCTTCAACTTCTGGTAAAGGAGGCCGTAACAGCCCTCCTTTCCCCGAGAGGAGGTGCTCGGGAAGAAGTCGAAGCGAGGTGGGAAACGTTAGGGACGGCGTTCCCCCTCACCAGCTGCCGGAAGTGGGGGGGTGCCTAGCGAGCCATTGGGCAACTTGGCAGCGCTACGGTGCCGAGACCTGGATAGTAGAACGTCCTTCGGGAGGGATATCTACTACCCTTCGAATCTCGGCCACCCCTCACCTCCAACCCGGTCCATGTCAGACATATGTTCTGGATCCTCAAAGGACGACGTCTTCGGCAGGAAATCAAGACCATGCTGACCCAAACGAGCTGTAGAAGTCGTAGTGGATCGGTCACCGGGCTTTTTACAGCCGCCTTTTCTTAGTGGAAAAGGCACTCGGGGGCTGGCAGCCCGGTGGATATCTCTCTCCCCTGAACCGATTTGTTCGCCAGACTCGGTTCAAGATGGAGACAGCACGTTCCGTGCTGGACTCCATCAGGGAGAACGACTTCATGCTTTCAGTGGACCTGAAGGATGCGTATTTTCAAATACCCATCCATCAGTCCTCCAGAAAGTACCTCCGCTTCATCTTCGACGGGACGGTGTACCAATTCAGGGCACTTTGCTTCGGTCTCTCAACCGCCCCACAGGTGTTCCCGAGAGTGTTCACGCTGGTGTCTGCTTGGGCCCCATCGCACGGGATACGTCTTCTGAGGTATCTCGACGATTGGCTGGTCCTGGCGAGCTCCCGCTCGCAGTTGCTGCAGGACAGGGATCGACTTCTAAAGTTTTGTCGCGATCTGGGGATCGTGATAAACTACGAGAAGTCCAATCTCGAACCCAAGCAGAAGATGAAGTACCTGGGTATGCTGATCGATACGGTAGCAGCTCAAGTCCGCCCCGCAGACTTGAGGATCAGCAAATTCAGGGAGGCAGCCGGCTGGTTCCTGTCTCGGCAGGAACAGGCAGCTCAGCAATGGCAAGTCGTGATCGGCCACCTGTCGTCACTCGAGAAGTTAGTTCCTCACGGACGTCTTCACCTGCGGTCTCTCCAGTGGAGACTAAGGGAGAGTTGGTCACAGGTAAAAGGATCCACCTTACTTCCCCGTGGTCCATCACAGAGAAGGTGAGGCAGGACCTAGCCTGGTGGCTCGACGACAGGAACCTCTTAAGAGGGGTGCCTCTACGCACTCCCCCCCGGAGATGCTGCTGTTCTCAGACGCATCGACCGAGGGATGGGGCGCACACCTGGAGGAGTTGCTGGCTGCAGGTGTGTGGGACCATCACGACAAGCACCTTCACATCAATGTCCTAGAACTCAAGGCGGCGTTTTACGCTCTCCAAGAGTTCCAAGACCGCTTGATGGGACACTCGGTGGTGTTGATGTGCGACAACACCACAGTAGTGGCATACGTCAACAAGCAGGGGGGGCCTAGTGTCTCTCCCGCTACACCAGTTGACTGTGCAGGTGCACGAGTGGGCCACGGCTCACTCGATAGAGCTGTCAGCACGCTACATTCCAGGCAAGAGGAATGTAGTAGCAGACAAGCTCAGCCGTCGGGATCAGGTAATAGGGACCGAGTGGTCCCTACACCCAGAAGTGGCGGAAAGGCTCTTCAACCTGTGGGGGCGTCCGGTCATAGACCTGTTCGCCACCCGGCACAACAAAAAACTTCAAGTTTTTTGCTCAGCCGTGCCGGACCCATGGGCAGCTGCAGAGGACGCTCTTCAACACCCCTGGAACAACCTCTTCGTCTACGCCTTTCCTCCCTTTTGTCTGATTCGGAAAGTGATCAGCCGAGCGCTGGTCACTCCCAATCTCAGGATGATCCTGGTGGCTCCCAAACGACCTCAAGCCGTTTGGTATCCGGACCTGCTGGCTCTTCTTGCGGAAGAACCGAGAGAGATGCCCCACTGGCACAACCTTCTAGCCCAGCCACACGTAGAGCGGTACCACGAGCAGTCCAGTCCCTACAACTTCACGGCTGGCTGTTATCCACCATCTCTTGCGAACAAGAGGCTTTTCTCGCAGCGCAGCAACAGAGATGGCTGGACACGTCAGACAGTCCTCTGCAGCTGTGTACCAG
This sequence comes from Macrobrachium nipponense, assembly GCF_015104395.2. Lineage (NCBI taxonomy): Eukaryota > Metazoa > Arthropoda > Malacostraca > Decapoda > Palaemonidae > Macrobrachium > Macrobrachium nipponense. Next base: position 13,037,412 of record NC_061099.1, read on the forward strand.
GGGAAGTGGGCCGTCTTCTGTGGTTGGTGTCGTAGACGGGGTCTATCTCCTCTCAGAGCCACTCTTCAGCAGGTAGCGGATTTCCTCGTGTTTCTTCGCCGAGAGAAGCTCCTCTCAGTACCCACAGTTAAAGGATATAGAGCCGCCCTGGCGCTCGTCCTAAAACTGAGGGGACTGGACATCTCGAACTCGTTCGAGATCTCCTTGCTAATGAGGAGCTTCGAAAGGTCTTGCCCACCCAGGGAACTCAGGCCCCCTGAGTGGGATGTGACTCTCGTCCTTAGGAGTTTGACTCGAAGACCATTCGAGCCACTCCGAGAGTCGTCAGACAGGGATCTGACCCTCAAGACCCTCTTCTTGCTGGCCCTGGCATCGGCGAAGAGAGTAGGGGAACTTCATGGTCTGTCCTTCAATGTTAAACATTCTAGGGGCTGGGGATCTGTGACGCTCGATTTCGTCCCGAATTTCGTAGCTAAGACTCAGAATCCGTCGATCCCTGACGACAGGTTCGAGTCTTTCACGATCCCCTCCCTAATGGATTTCACCGACAACGATACGGATGAGATGCTGCTTTGTCCTGTGAGGGCGCTACGGCGCTATCTGAAGAAAACTCGACACCTCAGGCCTGAGTGTCGACGCCTCTTCGTTAGCACTGGGGTGACCAAGAAAGAAGTATCCAAGAACACGCTTTCTTTCTGGCTGCGTGAGGTGATCAGGAGAGCGTACGAGGCTGATGGTAGTGACGACATCCGTACGCTCCGACCGAGAGCCCACGAAGTCAGAGGTATTGGACCCTCTTTGGCGTTCCGTAAGAACTTCTCCGTGGCGCAGGTCCTGAAGGCAGGTGTCTGGGCCAACCAGACTACCTTCACGTCCTTCTACCTTCGGGATATTGCCCACAAGTCCTTGGATACTTTTTTCCTTGGGACCTGTGGTGGCTGCTCAACACGTTGTGTAAGCTTACCCAGCACCCGAGCAGGCAGAACAGCATCGATTCCTGGTGTGACTGTAGGAATGAATGGTTGAATGAGAGTGCGACTGGCTTCTCTTCTCCATCTTTCTCCTCTCTCTACCTGTGGGCAGAGGGTCACGGTCGTCACCATGCTGGAAAGGAAATCCGATGCAGGTAAGCTACTCAACCGAGCCCCAATCTATCCCTTTAGTTAGGGATAGAAGCAAATATCCTCCACTCCTCCAACAAGGGGGAAGGAGTGGATGCCTACTTGAGACAAACCCATAACTTTATGTTGGCTCCTGTACAGGAACAAGTTCTTGCAATGCTGGTACGAAGAGATACGCTTGCCTCTCTCTTAGTACTTGGCTCAGAGGTCTGACCATTGATCCTGCGGTGCACACCCCGATCAATCGGACAGAGGTTTGGATCCCTCCCTTGCTCTTACGACCAGGGAGGCATTCCAAGTTGGACGAACACCAGTCTGTTCACCAAAAGACTCAGATTCCACCCACCAAGAAGTGAGTCTTCCTATTGTTAAAGGACCGAGGGTTTGTATTACGTATCGGAACAAATGACAATTTGTCGAAAATTGCATTTTTCCTAACTATACAAACCTGAGGTCCTTTACATATAGTCCCACCTCATACCACCCCTCATCTCTGCAACTTTTTGCATGGGCCTAAAGCAAAAGTGATTCTTCACCGCCCGGGCGCCGCGCGCGCACGTCGGATCGACAAGCAGTTAACTACCGTTCTCCCCTTGTTCGAAGCTTACGACCGTCCCAGCTGCCGCTAGTACCTTCCTATTGTAAAGGACCTCAGGTTTTGTATAGTTAGGAAAAATGCAATTTTCGACAAATTGTCATTTTTATCCTATCTGAACGAAGTCCGTGTATAAAAATGGAAAAATCAGTAAAAAAAAAAAAAAGGCAAAGCAAGATACTGTAATGTATGCTTTATACAAAAAAAAAAAAAACTTTTTTGTACTTATTCATTTAAATTGTCATTTAATGAATCCTCACACAAGGGAACCC
>NC_061099.1:13039899-13222563 GCF_015104395.2 Macrobrachium nipponense
TTCTGAACAAACTTAGAATACAATATATTAAATAAAGTATATATGTATATAGGTTTTATATAGTAAATAAATTTATAGATCTTAATAGACAAAACCCATAACCATTGTAAATGGAGATGTGTCACCCTAGCATAAAAAAGGGATTTTGACGTAAGGAAAAATCTATCTGGGCGATTGGTTCGTGTCGCCCAGCGAAATATCCCTTTAATATGATATTGTTAAACTACAATAAAGTTTTGTACATACTTACCTGGCAGATATATACTTAGCTATAGTCTCCGACGTTCCCGACAGAATTTCAAATCTCGGCGGCACACGCGACAGGTAGGTCAGGTGGTCTACCTTACCCGCCGCTGGGTGCGGATGTACTGAACCACTCCCGTAAGCTTGTCAGATTTTTCTCTTCCACCTGTCTCCTGAGGGGAGGCTGAGGGTGGGCCATTAATCGTATATATCTGCCAGGTAAGTATGTACAAAACCCTTTTATTGTAGTTTAACAATATCATTTTTGTACATGAACTTCCCTGACAGATATATACTTAGGCTGATTGGCACCCTTGGTGGAGGGTAAGAGACAGCTCAATAATACAGGTAAGACGGGAAACAACTAATGTTGTAGGATATAACAACCTTGGTTCTCACCTTTTCAGGATGAAGACTTCATAGATACTATCTCTGAGTCTGCATTGCCTGGAGAGCTACAGCTAGGACGTGACCTGATGCTGAAAGACTCTCGGATCTACCACTGGGATATGTGATCCCCTATTGTGGTAGAATCCAAGTCGGATGCTGTTAGAGGGACCTTGTCCGCTTACCTAACAGATCCTTACCACTACCTCTGCAAGGAGCCAAAACCCACCAGACCACCTAACCAAAATACAAAGGGTTAATATTACGACAAAAAGAGGTGCCTCCTGCAACCTCTTTCAGACAACCAAAAAACAACAATATAAATATAGGGTAACATATAAAAAATTTACACAGGATAAGTTTTCAGCTCCCCCTGCCCCAGCACCGAATCCGCCGATACGAAAGGACCCAAGGCGAAGCATTTTATCATATGTGATTTTCACATCACGTAGGTAGTGGTTTGCGAAAACCGATTGGCATCTCCAAAAAAGTCGCCTCCATCAAGTTCCGCACAGACATATTTTTTCTGAATGCAAGCGAAGTTGCGATGGCTCTCACCTCGTGAGCTTTCACTTTCAGTAGTCTAAAATGATCTCCTTACAGGCAACATGGTGCCTCTGTAATAAGGCTTCTCAGAAAAAAGGAAAGAGCATTCTTCGACATGGGCCGAGTGGGATCCTTTACGGAGCACCAAAGTACATCTTGATTAGCCTTAAGTTGTTCCTTCCTCTTAAGGAAATACTTCATAATTCTCATAGGGCAAAGAGTTCTTTCAGGCTCTTCCCCTACTAGAAAAGATAAACTACGAACTTCAAAGCTCCTGGGCCAAGGGCGTGATGGGTTTCATTCTTTGCAAGGAAACTTGGAAGAAACGAACACACCATAGAATCTTCCTTAAACCCTACATTGCCCTCAATAGCTTGGAGCTCACTCACTCTTTTAGCTGTAGCTAGGGCCAAAAGGAAGATAGCCTTCTTCGTCAAGTCCTTGAAAGAGGCTAAGCCAGGAGGTTCGAATCTAGACGATCCAAGGAATTGTAGGACTACGTCTAGATTCCAGTTCGGTACTCCATGAGGACGCTTAATGGTTTCAAATGATCTAATAAGATCATGCAGGTCCTTATCATCGGATATATTTAAGCCTCTATGTCGAAATACCGCCGCCAACATACTGCGGTATCCCTTAATAGTTGACACAACCAGATGACATTCTTCTTTGAGGAAAATAAGGAAATCCGCAATTTGGGTCACAGAGGTACTGGAAGATGAAATGTTCTTCCTCTTGCACCAACGTCTGAAGACATCCCACTTTGACTGGTATACACGCAAGGTGGAAGGTCTCCTCGCTCTTGCGATTGCTTTAGCAGCTGCTGCTGAAAATCCTTTCGCTCTGACCAAACTTTGGACAGTCTGAAACCAGTCAGACTGAGAGCGAGGAGATTTTTGTGGTACCTGTCGAAGTGGGGTTGTCTGAGTAGATCGCTCCTTAGCGGGAGCGATCTTGGAAGGTCCACTAACCATTCCAGTACTCTGTGAACCATTCTTGGGCCGGCCAAAAGGGAGCGATTAAGGTCATTCTCGTTGAATCGGACTCTACGAACTTCTTGATAGTTAGCCCCAGGATCTTGAAGGGGGGAAACGCGTAGACGTCGAGTCCGTTCCAGTCTAGAGAAGAGCATCTATTGCTACTGCCTTTGGATCCGATATCGGAGAGCAGTAAGGATCAGCCTCTTGTTCTTTGACGTGGCAAAGAGGTCTATGTGGTGGCCTGCCCCATAACTTCCACAGGCTCTGGCATACATCCAGATGAAGGGTCCACTCTGTGGGAAGGACCTGATCTTTCCTGCTGAGGAGATCTGCTCTTACATTCCCTTTCCTTTTCCCTGCACGAACCTGGTGAGAAGCTTGATTCCTCTTTCTTCTGCCCACAGAAGAAGGTCTCTTGCTGTCTCGTACAGGGGGAAGGAATGCGTCCCCCCCTGTTTCCTGATGTATGCCAGAGCTGTAGTGTTGTCCGCGTTGACCTGCACTACCGATCTTCTGACTTTGGGCTCAAAAGCCTTCAGAGCCAACCACACAAGCCATCAACTCCTTTCTGTTGATGTTGCCAGGCTACCTGGTCCCCCCACCCAGGTACCCATGGACACTTCGTTGTTGGTTCCCAGAGTTGCACCCCACCCCATGTCCGACGCGTCGGAGAACAACACCAGGTTGGGGGTCTGTGATTGAAGAGACAGTCCCTTCGCAAAGAGGTTGGGATCTGTCCACCATAAGAGATGTTTCTTGATGTCCTGTGATAACGACAGGGAGTACGTCAAATCCTGAGAACGACGACTCCAATTCCGATGAAGAAAGAATTGGAGCGGTCTCAAGGTGCAACCTTCCTAGGGAAACGAATTGCTCCAGAGAGGAGAGTGTCCCCAGGCAGACTCATCCACTCCTCACTGTGCATACTTCTTTCCCTAAGAAGGTGTTACTCTCGAATCCTCGGGCTATCCTTTCCTGCGAGGGAAAAGCCCGAAAACTCAGAGAGTTCTATGTATCCCGAGATACACACTCTTGCTCGGGAATTAGTGATGACTTCTTGAAATTGACGAGAAGTCCCAAAGCCTTCGTCAATTCTAAAGTTACTTGTAAGTCCTTCAAACAACGATCTTCTGAATTGGCCCTTATTAGCCAATCGTCGAGGTACATGGATATCCTCACCCCTTTCAAATGAAGCCATTGAGCCACATTCCTCAAAATCCCGTGAACACTGAGGGGCCGTCGAGAGGCCGAAACACAGAGCCCTGAACTGAAAAATTTTCCCCCCCATCATGAATCTGAGAAACTTCGAGGAAGGATGGATCGGTACGTGGAAGTAAGCGTCCTGTAAACCAAGGAAAAACCATCCAGTCCCTGGACGAAGTGCTGCCAGCACGATGAAGGCGTTTCCATCGTGAAACTTCTTCTTTTATACGAAGAAGTTCAGGGCGCTTACATCCAACACCGGTCTCCATCCCCCTGAGGACTTCGGAACTAGGAAAAGGCGGTTGTAGAAGCCGATGAATGATGGTCTGACACTAGTTCGATAGCCCCCTTCTCCAGCATCTGATCTACTGCTAGATGGAGAGCTTGATTCATGATGGGGTCTCGTACCTGGCCTCAGTTTCCCTTGGGATTGGTCGTCAAGGGAGGTCTTTCGACGAAAGGGATGAGGTAACCTCTCCTCAGAATAGAAAGGGTCCAAGGATCCGCCCCTTTTTGGGCCCAGACTTCTGCAAACTCTAAGAGTCTGGCGCCCAACCGTTGTTTGAAGGACTTGCAAGTTATTTGGGGGCTTTAACAGACTTGGCGAAAGTCTTACCCCTTCTTGAAGGTCTACGACCTCTAAACGTAGAGGTTCTTGATGAAGATGCCCCTCGAAAGGGTTCTGAACACTTGCCTTTTTCCTTCTTAGCCTTGGTAGGCGGGAAGGAAGGGCGAGGTTTTCTTGCGACTGTTGCCAAAAAGGTCCTGGGTGGCTTTGGCCGAAAGTGACCCTCGAAATGTCCTGCACTCGATGTTTCGGGAACAACTGAGTAGACAGAGGAGCAAACAGCAAAGAAGACCTCTGAGCATGGGAGACCGACTTCGTTAAGAAGGAACAATAAACCGACCTCTTTCTTCACGATCCCGGCCCCATAAAGGGAGGCGATTTCACTCGCTCCGTCTCTTACTGACTTGTCCATACAAGACAAAACACACATAAGATCATCTGGTGAAATTGACTCTGGCACTTCAATTTTCTTGGCTAGGACTCCCACGACCAATCAAGGAAGTTAAATACTTCTAGCACTCTAAACATACCTTTGGAGCAAATGATCCAATTCATTCATTGCCCAAGTCGTCTTAGCAGAGTAAGGGCAGTTCTCCTTGTCGAATCTACCAGCGCCGAAAAATCCGAATCAGCCGAAGACGGTAGACCCAATCCTAAGGGCTCTCCTGTTTCGTACCAGAAACCAGCGCGTCCCTGATAACTTCGAAGGAGGAAAAGCGAAACATCGTTTTCCCCGCTTCTTCTTTGGAAGCCATCCAGGAACCAAAACTCCTCAGTGCCCTTCTTCATAGAAAGAGTTTTGGCTTCATCCTCACACAAGAAGAACTCTTCGCTGTCTCGCCGTTGAAAAAGTGAGTGAGGAGAAGGAGGTAGCCGTAGGCGTAAGGGAATCCCCAAAAACTTGTAAAAGTAGCTCTGTAAGCTTCTTGTAAGAAGAGACAGCAGCAGAAGTGTTCGGTTCCTCATCTGAACCTTCTAGGACGTCTTGTAGAGGCGAGCGCGGAAGATCCTTAGGTGACGAAGGGTATCCTAGCATGGAGTATTGAGCGAGAGGTTGGAGAACGCCCCTCTCTTAGAAGAGTTCACATCCACTGGAGAACGATGAGAAGATCTGGGAAGTCTACGATGAGACTCCCTCTTCGAGGTATACGGAATCTCAGCCGAAGGAGAGGTAGGGCTCCTACTCCGAGAATCCTCGGAAACATCCGCAGGGCGCTTACGAGGAGGCGAGCGCCTACTATACTCTATGCACCTATCCTGAGGCGAGCGGCTGCCAGGAGAAAGCGCCTATCGAGAGCAGAGCGCTTGCGCGGCTCTCCATACCTGTCCAGTTGCGTACGATTCAACGGAAGTTCGACTGGAAGGCGAAATGCGCCTACTAGGTAGAAGGCTGCTTGCGAGACTCCTTGACGTCTAACAAGAGGGTAACATTCAGGAGGAACGGGCGCTCCCCCAAAAAACTAACGACGCCTACTTGGAGAAGGGCGCTTCCGGGATTCCTGGTGCCTACCAAGAGACAAACGGTCAGGAGAAGTGCGCCTAGAAGCGGAGGGAGTAGCGATACACGGAGAAAGGTGGGGGTGGAAGGCGCTTGAAAAGACTCTTGATTGTCTGCCCTTAGGAGAACTAATCAGGCGTATGACGCCTAAAAAGAAAAAAGACGAGCGCCTATTAGGAGAGCTATGTGCAGTAGGCTCTTGGCGCCTACCTTGCGGGGAGCGGCTAACAGTAGGCCGTCTATCATGCACACGACTCCAAACCAGACTCTAGATGCCTGTCAGGAGAGAAGTCACGATCCGATACTCGAGGAGAGTGACATCTGGAAGAAGAACGCCTACTTGTATAAGGGCGCCTTCTATAATCTTGAGGCTGCTGAGGAGAAGTCTCACACGAGGGAGTTGAAGAAATCGCGTGATGAGCAGGTGCAGTGCGCTTACCGGAAGCGGGAATCCAATCTGGAGAAAAAAACTTCTTTCTCCATAGAGCGTCCTACCGATGTTTGGCGCCTGAAATGAAAGAGAGCCAGGCGAGCGAGGGCGCTCCCGCAAGCGAGGGCGCTCCCGCGAGCGAGGGCGCTCACGCGAGCCCCCACCCCCCCACCTTCATTACGAAACCTCCCCATATGAAGGAGAACGATCCTCTGAAGAGCGGCGCCTAGATCTCTTGATCGGAAGAGAAACGTCCTTCTTCCTACGTGATCTAACTGCTAGAGAGTCTGCTAGCGCCGTGATCTGAGCTTGAAGTCCCGCGAGTACTCTCGTAGGAGAATCTTCTAGTTCTTCCTCGGAAGCAGGCGCCGAGCGCGGAGCGCGAGAAGAAGAACGATCACCGATTTCTTGGGTTTCTTCGCCTCCACCGACGATTCTTCCGGGAAAACCTCCGGACTAGAAGCCAAAGGACTGCAGGGAGCCTTCCAAGCCCTCTTCAACGGGCGCGACGCATCCGGGGAGTTCCAACCTCTCTTCGGAGAGGGAGACGACGAAGAGGAGAAGCATTGGCGTAGGAGCTCCTTCTTGTAACGATCCGAGGCAGCTGGGAGCGTACTTCAGGATCTGCGAGGGGACGCCTGACCGGTGGGGGCTCTCCCTAGCCCTCCGCGGCTTTCGACTTTCCTACTCCACTGGAACTGGGAGTCTGGAAGAGGTCTAGGCCTAGAGGCACTAAGGAGCCGGTCAGACGCCACCCTCCACAACACTGGGGACACTGCACTGATCACTAACACTCTCCTTACCTTCCAACTGACGAATCTTCTGATCCACAGAACGATTCTTGGCTTTCAGAGCTGCCGCCTCCGAAGGCGAATCTTCGGCTTCGGTGCGGGGAGCCGGGGCTGCAACTTGGGAAGAAGGTTCTAATTCTACGTTAGTCCTATTAGGATCCACATCCAACTCACTCATTCTAGATCTGCTAGAACTTCTAGAGGAAGCCTTACGCACTCTATCACGTTCCAACTTCCTAACATAAGAAGAGAGAGCCTTATATTCTTCTTCATTCAATCCCTTACACTTCACTACAAGGGTTAGCAAAAGCACATTCACTTCCCCCTGCATTTCATGCAAACCGTGTGGGGGTCTACCGAAGCTTTCGGCAACCTCACCTTACATCCTTCATTCACGCAAACCCTAAACAAAACCGAAGTTTTAACTACCGATTCTAGATCAGACATCGTTAAAGAAAATCCAACTCAAAATCAAACCGCGTCCACAATCAGCGTATGCCAAGCCAAACAAAGCGAATACGTCACCAAAAGAATAATCCAAATTAACTCCAGGCAAGCGAGAATCGAAAAAACTATCGAGAGGAACCGACACGTTGTTATCGTTCCCGCGACAGAGAAAAATCTGACAAGCTTACGGGAGTGGTTCGTACATCCGCCACCCAGCGGCGGGTAAGGTAGGACCACCTGACCTACCTGTCGCGTATGCCGCGAGATTTGAAATTCTGTCGGGAACGTCGGAGACTATAGCTAAGTATATATCTGTCCAGGGAAGTTCATGTACAAAACCATTATTCTAAGGTAAATGAACTAACAAATACCAAAGAATAAATAAATAAAGAAAAGGTCAGTATAACTGACTCGCTCACCCTCCAAGAGGGCGTCGGTATGAACACTAGGGCGAGTGAGACCACTACCACGAACCTCTTACCAATAGAAATCTCCTACGACAAAACCCCCACAAGAGGGGAGCCGACCCCACAGAATGGGCAGCAACTACTACTACTCCACCCCACGCTACCGACTGCTGCGCCTCGGTGGCCATCCTGAAGTTAGCAGACAATCTTGAGCGCAGGGATGGGTATGGGTGGGATTTTCGCTGGCGACACGAACCAATCGCCCGGAAATAGATTTTTCCTTACGTCAAAATCCCTTGTTTCTGGGCTCAGTTCGTGTCGCTGCGCGAAATCGTACCAGAGAATTAGCACAAGATTGTAAATGAAAATAAATAAGGTCTCAATAAAACTTAAAATAAAATAAAGTATTATAATTGCAAGAAAATATATATATATATACACAATTGTTTATACAATTCAGAAAAAAAATAATAATTAAAATTAGCTTAAGTTAACATATATGTACAGGGCTTACATGGAATATATGTTGAACTTAACATCTGTGTATAACTTATTCAACAATACAGTAAATAAAGCAAATTATAATAATAAAAATGATTCTGAACAAAAACTTAGAATATAAATACTAGTAAATAAATTTATATGATATATAGTAAACGTATATATCTTAATAGACAAAACCCGTAACCATTGTAAATGGAGATGTGTCACCCTAGCATAAAAATAAGGGGACCACATCATAGAGATCATATACAAACAATTGTGGGTGACCCTAGCAAAAAATAAGGGACACCCACTGTACCATCACAAGAGCAGCTAAGACTCAAGGTAGACGTAGATGAACATGGTAGGTATAGACAAACTGTTGACTGAGATAGGTAGAAAGGAGATCTGGATCTTCAACTTAAGATTAGGCAGAGTCGGGGGAAACTATGTTACCCACCGCAACTGCTGAAAATTTCAGAGATTCCAAGGACTTTAAGTAATGACGCTTAAATACTGTCGGCGATTTCCATCCAGTATACTTTCAAATCATCAAAATTCATGTGTTGGAAATAGTTAATTGAGGTGCAACTGCCCTGACATCATGAGCTTTAGGGAAGGAATCAGGGTTGGCTTGTTTAATAAAGTACAGGATCTGTTGCCTGATACCTTTAATAGATAAAGTACCACCTTTTTCTCTCCTAAAGAGAGGACCCGAAGAGGATGAGGATGTCCTGGACAGAAAGGCTCGTAAGGTCGATACTGGACAAAGAGAAACATCTTGCGGAAGGGGTATAACCTTACACGGTTTCCCACCCCCTCAACAAAGGATCCTCATTCTTTGCTAAAAAGCTACGTTCCGGGGAAGGTAGAACTTCCCCTGAGGGAAGAAATTCTATATGATTCGAATCTCTGGATAACGCCGACAGTTCTGAAATTCTAGCTCCTGAAGCCAAGCTTAATAAAAAGAGTTTTTCTTAAGAGCATTATAAATGAACATGTCGTATTGTCTGTTTCTGAAGCCAGCTTTAGAACATCATTCAAGAACCACGACACTGACGTAGGCCTTACTGAAGGTCTAAGTCTAGCACAAGCCTTGGGAATAGACGAGAAGTAAGAATCGTCAAGTCTATGTTGAAACCGAGTTGAAAAATCTTCTTCAAGGCTGACTTGTTTGTCGTAATAGTGCTAGCTGCTAAGCCTTTTTCGAATAAAGATCTGAAAAAGGATATAGCTGAATTGATTGTCATGATTCTAATGTCTGATTCTCTCAGGAAGATTGCCAACTTTTTGACTGCAGCATCATACTGTCTCAAAGTTGAATCTCTTTATCAGATTCCAAGAAAAGAATATTTCTTGGATCGATATCTGCATCTTTTTAGCCGCAAACTTCATGAAGTCCATAAAGTTAGGGTTTTGAGAATTCCTGAGGAAGCGAACACATTCTTTGTTTGTACTGACTGGGAGAGCCTGGGATGGGAATCCGAAGAGGACGAAGACCCAGTTCCAGAATCAGAGGGTACCAATTGCTCTTCGGCCAGTCTGGGGCTACTAGAGCTACTTGACCCTTGAACGTCCTGAGTTTGTTCAGTACCTTCAGGAGAAGATTCACTGGAGGAAAGACAAATCTTCTCCCAGTTGTTCCAATCTATGGACAGGGCGTCCGTGGCATAGGCCAGAGGGTCCAGGTTGGGGGCCACATAACATGGAAGTTTGTGGTTCGCTTGAGATGCGAATAGATCTACTTGCAGACCTGGAACCCTCCGGAGAATCCATTGGAACGAACTGTTGTCCAGTGACCATTCCGACTCCAGAGGAAACTGAGCGGGATAGAGCATCTGCTATGACGTTTCTCACTCCAGCTATATGGGTGGAGGAGAGGTGCCAACTGAACGTTGTCCGCTAGGGAGAAGATGGCTACCATGACATGATTCAGATGTCTTGACTTGGAGCCTCCCCTGTTTACGCGCAATGGACTACCACTGCGCTGTCCAGAATTAATCTTTATGTGGGAGTTCTTTGGCGGACGTAACCTCTCAGAGTCAAGAACACTGCCATCGCTTCTAATACGTTATGTGAAGCTGGCGGAACTGGGGTGACCAGGTTCCTTGAATCTTCTTGAACTGAGAATATCCTCCCAGCCGCTTAATGAAGCGTCCGTGTGGATGGTAATCCCCGGAGGAGGAAACTGAAGGGGTACTGATATGGACAGGTTCTTCAATATTGCCCAAGGGCGCAGACGATTCCGTAGAATCTGTGGGATTGATGATAACTTGTCCCTGGATCTGACATTTGCTCGTGAGCGCCAGATTCTGGTTAGGTCTTTCAGTTTGGCTTTCATCAAGATGTTTGTCACTGAGGCAAATTGGAGGGAACCCAGGATTCTTTCCTGTCTTCTCCTTGAAGCATATTTGTGCTTTAGAAATTGCTTTACTGACTTCGCTATTTCCTTTCTCTTGGCTGATGGAATCGACAGAGTATGGGAGGATAGATTCCATTGAATGCCAAGCCACTGCAAAGTTGGAACTACCGGAATGTGAGTCTTGACTTTGTTCTGTTTATCTTGAACCCAGATACTCTAGGAACTGGATTACTTTCAGTGGGCTTTGTGACATTCCTCGACTGTGGAGCCCCAAATCAACCAATCGTCAAGATACGCTACTACCATTATCCCCTGAGACCTCAGTTGTTGGACGACTACTTCCGCCAACTTCGTGAACACCCTGGATGCCACATTGAGACCGAAGGGAACTACCTTGAAGGAGAATGCTTGATCTCCTATCTTGAAGCCCAGATAAGGGCGAAAGTGTCTTGCAATAGGGATATGATAGTATGCGTCTGTAAGATCGATAGAGGTGGTGACGGCCCCACGGGGAAGTAAGGTCCGCACCTGCGAGATAGTCCAGCATTTTGAACTTGTCGCAGCAACATGGCCAAGTTTAAGCAGGACAGTCTAAGATTACCCTTCTTTTTTGTGAGCCTTTCTTGGCACGCTGAATAGCGACCTTGAAACTTTAATCTGTTGACTCTCGCTATTGCTCCTTTCAGAAGGAGGTCCTCCGCATACTCCGTCATTCTTTTGATGGAAGTTGAAGGAATGGTCTGGATGGAGGAGGATCCGCAAGCCAACTCCAACCCCAGGCTTTTGACACAATGCTCTATGCCCAATTGCTGAATCCCACCCCCCGATGCCGGAAGAGAAACAGCCTCCCTCCTACCTTCGAGCTCTCACTGTTGCTGGGTTGAGTGACCTCCGCGGCCTCCACGAAAGTGTTTTCCCTGTTGAGAGACCTTCCTGATCCTCTCGACGAAAGGATCCCCTAGCTCTTTCCTCCCTGCCAAACCGGTCATAGTGCTGAAAGGCCTGGCCTTCGAACACCTGGTTAAAGGCTGGGGAGACAGCGTAGGAGGTGGAAGGCTGAGGCTGGGGGGAAATCACATAAATAGGTTGTGACTGAGCCTTAGAAGTAGAGGGTTGGGCTGATTGTACCATAGGTACAGCCGAAACAGCCTGGGTAAAGCGTTGCTGCTTCTTTTAGTAAGGCTGGTAACGCTTAAGTTTCTTCTGAGACTTACCTTTTGCAGTTTGGTCTTGGCGTCTCTTGGCTGTGAGACCCCAACGATCTTTAAGGTTCTGGTTGACCCTTGTTGCTTCAGCTTGGACCTCCTTGACCATCGACTCAGGAAAGAGGTCTGCCCCCAGATGTTGGAGGAAAGCAACTTATTCGGCTCATGACGAATAGTTGCTTCCTGGAGGACATGCGGTTCGGCAGTAGTCCCCCCATGGCTGTAGCAAACTCAAACATGTCAGACTGGACGGTCTGCGTCTGGGACTTAGTCAGGAGCTTGAAGAGCGGCTCTGAAGCATAAGAAATAGCCGCTACTTCCGTCATTGCCATGGTATTCATGGACCTGGCAAGCCTAGACTTGGCCTCAAATTCAGCTTGAATGAGGGCTGTCAGGAAGCCTAGGCAGCTTCTCACCGAACTGATCCATAGCACAGTCTGTTTGAGCTTGCCAGCCGAAAAGGTGTTGGGCAATTCTTCCCACAATTCTCCAAGTGAAGGGAGCAAAGGAGATGTGGGGTCTGCTTCCTTAATTGAGGTAACGATTCCCCCTTCTGGGCAGCTGGAAATGGTGACCGTTGCTATCTTGGTAAGAAAGGGAAGAGGAGTTCCCTCCTCCATCGTAAAAATGGTGAAGGGACTCTTAACCCCTTCAGCACTGGGACGTACACATGTACGTCTTTTACGGTACAGTAATAAAAGACCGGGACGTACGCGTGTACGTCTTTCATCCCTCCTCGAAAAGCAAAGCGTTTTCTTTAGCTTGGATGGTTTCCAGACACAGTATTGTGTACGAGAGAGGTGCTGAAGCTCCACCCACAATTCATTCTAACCAATGAGCGTCCGATGGACGTCGTGACGTCATTTTCATATGGGATATTAGGTAGGTGGGGTACTGGCCAACATATTACCAGTGCGCCTCAGGCTATTATCTGAGAAGGATGATTACGATTTTGTCCGTAAACCATGTAGATTTGAATTCCAAATCTTTTTCCCCTTTTGATTGCAGTTATTTTATGTTTTTTTTTTTTCAGTATCATGTCAGATGATAGTGTTTCAGAGTCAGGGTCTGAGTACCTGCCAAAAATCTATCATGATGATGATTATAGTGATAATTTTTTAGAGGTTGACAGTGACAACGAGTGTTTGGAAGACATTGAACCTCTTGTCGATGAGGCTGGCAGTTCATAACTGATCCATCTTTGTGACTTGCGCCCAGACCCACCCCCCCCTGATTCACGGAGGGTGGCAATGGGATTCCTGCTTATACACCAGATTTCATCTGCTTACGTGATGCATTTTTTTTTCCTTTTTTGTGGTGATGTAATTGACAAATTGTGTGAATGGATGAATGCTTGGGCAGAGTAGTACTTTCATTCAACAGGAAAGCGTAAGGTGAAAGGACTTCTATGGAGGCCTGTTACTTGTGATGAGATGTGTTTTTTATAGCTTGCAGATGATAATGGGGGTGAATAAACTGCCCCATATGTATATACGTATTGGTCACGAGATGCTGTTGCTTTTTTTATCATTATTATTATTATTATTACTATTATTACTGTTTTATTATTATTATTATTATTACCAGCTGCCTAAACATTCATTGATGTATATGCTGTTTCTGTATGAAATCTAGGAATAACTGTTTTCAGTAAGAAAACTAGTACTGCTATTACCACTACTACTATTTACTACTACTTTACTACTTTTTCTGCTACTTATTTCTATTACTTTACTGCTATTTCTACTACTTTATAACAGTTCCTACTTCTGCAATTACTTTTTCTACTAAATATTCCTATTTTTTTCCGATATTCTTACTATATATTTTTTGTAATTTTTTGACAATGGGGTAAAAAATATTCATTGATATCCATACACACAATGTTTTCACATAAGAATATGAAGGAAAAATATGAATAACATAAAATTTAGTGGGAGCAAGTAATGATTGATACTCGCGGTCGACAGGGGGTCTCATGCGGTATGCAAGCATTAGCAGCAATGTAGCAGGCCAGTGGCGAAGGGGTTAAAGGCTTGTATTCTCGTTGTTAGAACAATCCATCTCCTCTAAAACACCTGAGCCATTCTCTTGAGCCTGGTCACGTGAGTAGAGGACTGTCTCCTTCGGTACCTTATCTTCTCTAGTCATGGCTGCGTCAGTAAGTCATGGCGTAGCCAATGAACGGCGGTTGGAGGCCTCCGGGTAGAACTCGAAGTCCTCAATCCTTCGAGTACCACATTCCGGAATAGAGATAAGGCCATCTGGAAAGGGGCGTATGACGCCACTCTCCAGGGGTTGTTCATAGAGAACGGAGGCAGAGAGTCATGAGGTGGAAGCTGAAGCAGTCCAGCACCGAAAGCTGGAGGAGTAGCTAGAGGGGCCTGATTAAGTCCGGCGATTATATGTCCTGAGACGTAATCCTATCGGACAACCGGGAGAACATCTGCTCCATGCTGCTCCTCAGAGAGCCGACCAAGTCTTCCATGTGTTGCAACAATCCAGCATTGGGATCCAAAGCCGGAGCTGCTGCGGAGGTAAGGATAACTTGGAACAGGTACCAAGGAGAGGAGAGACTGCCGGCTCAGCCGGAGTACGGGGCCTCTCCTTGGAAGACCTGCTCTTAAGAGGACTTCCGAGCTTGAAGCAGAAGCTCTAGACGTCTCTGCTCCGGGGTTTGCAGCCGGAGACTTACAAGATGTTGACGCCGACGAAGTCTTTTTGGATGACGACGACGTCTTTTTGAGGGTTTTCTGTACCCTCTGGCCCTTAATCTTTAGGTTTCACCGAAGCGTCGGGTGAAGCATAAAGGGAGCTCAGCTCCTGTAAAGCCTTGGAAGGAAGCTGGAGAATTAGCAGGAGAAGAAGAAGATCAGTGGCGCCCAAGGGAAGCCCTTGGGCGTCCACGTACCTACCTCGACCAACAGGTCGTCAACACCTACCATCGGTTCTACATTTAAATCCAGTGTCGCGACTTCCGATGAGATATCGTGGCCTGGTTCCTTTATCGAAGTGGCGATCTGCTGTTGGATCGCCGCCATAGTCGGGGCTGCTTCTGCCGGGTCAGACGTAACCAGTCGACTTGCCGCCGGGGAACAGCAGGACAGCCATCCTCTTCTCCAGGATGTAGGGCTGTCCTTGGCGGTGTTCTTCCCGAATCGCCGACCCAAGCCCTCAGGGTTGCCAGAGCGGTCTCTCTAATGGCAGCAGCCTGAAAGAGAGGGCGTTCATTAGTTTTAAGTTTAAACTTAAAATTAAAACTTAACTAAGACTAGGCTTAACCTAAAAGTTATCGGGGATGTAATACCCAATATAAAGAGAGCTTAAGCTTAAAATAAAAGATTAAAATTAAACTTAAGATCTAAAACATTTATTAGAATTTATGTACGGAGTTGGAAATACTTACCCCGTTAAGAAACTGACTCCCGAGATCGTAACAGATAGTGCAGGTTTCGTGGAACCAGACCTGCAGATTCCCATGCAGAGTCGCGCACGGAGCGTGGGACCTGCAGACTTCGTGTCCACAGGGGTCCTGGAGCATGGCGTTGCATTCCGGATGCTCACAGTTGGTGGTCTGTAAGTGAAAAGATACATGAGTACCATAAAAGACATCCTTACAGGCTAATAGAACTGCGATGCATGCCGGAGAGCGAAAAAAATTTTGGGCATAACCCTCCCTTACCGCTCCGGAATAGGCTATAACCCCGGAGTGATCCGGTGTGACAACGTAGGTAATAAGGAGGAACCCGGCTTAAGCTAGCTTAAATTAAACCTTATGATAGCTTAAAATAAACTTAAAATACACTTAAGCATAAATAGCACTAAATTCCGAATAGTTCCGGTTCGCGGAGGTGTTCGTCTCCCGGTATACCGATGAGATGGGATGGGTTAGTTAAAAGACCAACTGTACGCCTGAGGTCCGCCCGCAAGCGGGGAACCAGCTCCCTTCCTCGTGATTGACGGAGCTCCGGTAAGATAAAAAAGCACCGACAATCCGGGAAGGAGCGAGAGGGCGAAACAGACTCGAGCAAACAACGGGGCGCAACGGAGATAGTAACAAAGGATGGGGGAAGGCCAATCCCCCTACCCAGTCACAACAAAGCACCGTGAAGCAGAGAGAACGGTCAAGTCCAGTCCTGGGTCTGTCCAGCCTCCCCCCTACTCCCTCCGCGTAGGGAGAGAGGAGACAGGCCCGGGTGGAGCGAGCGAGGACGGACTTCCCTCCCCCGGCTCTATGGGAGAGCGGGAGGAGGGCAGGGTGACTGGACGGGCGCCTGGCTGCTTCGCGATCACATGGTGACCACGAAGCGGTAACTCGATAAAACACACAAAAACATAGCCTAGGTTTAATGCAACCAAACTAATCAGCGAGATGCTATCGTAGATGCAACAAAACTGATGAGAGGAAGCAATAAAACTGATGGGGACCATGATATACAGAAACCTAGGCTTATTGCTAACATGCCAGGACGCCGTAGGCTAACCTAAAATACATAAAATCACTAAAAATTAAATTAAAATGAAAGTAGGAAAATAAAACAGTAGGAGAAAAAACCAAAAAATCCAGTGGTACGACTAACCCGAGAGAAAGTCTACCACTCAAAGCTAGCCTGGGGCCGATACTAAGAGCTGTGGCTAGGGTCTGGATAGAAACTAAATGCCTACGCAAGGTAAAGAAGACATGCATGCATGACATAAACCAAGTAGGCTGGACCCCTAACATAATATAGATAACTAGTAATAGAGCGTAAAGTAAAAGGGAAGGTTCTAGGTATGGAAGACCAAGAACGAACCCGCCACGAGGCAGAACAATGCCGCCATGCTTCCGGCCGCGAGCCAGTATTTATACCTAAAAAACGGCAAATACTGACTCAAAGCTGCGGAAAAACTAAGTAGGAAACCTTATGGACTACTTAACTTAGCTGATGCGATGGCTGAACGCTCCATAACTAGATATAAAAATCCTCACAAAGGGCACAAAAACCACAGAGACAAAAAAAGTACGTCTGATAAGGCGCGTGCTAACAGAAGGATGAACACCAGAGGCGCAGCAGTCGGTAGCGTGGGGTGGAGTAGTAGTAGTTGCTGCCCATTCTGTGGGTCGGCTCCCCTCTTGTGGGGTTTTGTCGTAGGAGATTCTATTGGTAAAGAGGTTCGTGGTAGGTGTGGTCTCACTCGCCCTAGTGTTCATACCGACGCCCTCTTGGAGGGTGAGCGAGTCAGTTATACTGACCTTTTTCTTTATTTTATTTATTCTCTGGTATTTGTTAGTTCATTTACCTTAGAAATAATGGATTAAAGGGATATTTCGCGCAGCGACACGAACTGAGCCCAGAAATAAGGGGACCACATCATAGAGATCATTATATACAATCAATGTGGTGACCCAAGCAAAAAAATAAGGGACACCCACTGTACCATCACAAGAGCAGCTAAGACTCAAGGTAGACGTAGATGAACATGGTAGGTATAGAAAAACTGTTGACTGAGATAGGTAGAAAAGGAGATCTGGATCTTCAACTTAAGATTAGGCAGAGTCGGGGGAAAACTATGTTACCCGCCGCAAACTGCTGAAAATTTCAGAGATTCCAAGGACTTTAAGTAATGACGCTTAAATACTGTCGGTCGATTTCATCCAGTATAACCTTTTCAAATCATCAAAATTCAGTGTTGGAAATAGTTAATTGAGATGGGCAACTGCCCTGACATCATGAGCTTTAGGGAAGGGAATCAGGGTTGGCTTGTTTAATAAAGTACAGGATCTGTTGCCTGATACCTTTAATTGATGAAGTACTACCTTTTCTCTCCTAAGAGAGGACCGAAGAGGATGAGGATGTCCTGGACAGAAAGGCTCGTAAGGTCGATACTGGACAAAGAGAAACATCTTGCGGAAAAGGGTGTATAACTTCCACGGTTCCCACTTCAACAAAGGATCCTCATTCTTGCTAAAAAAGCTACGATCCGGGGAAAGTAGAACTTCCCCTGAGGGAAGAAATTCTATATGATTCGGATCTCTGGATAACGCCGACAGTTCTGAAATTCTAGCTCCTGAAGCCAAGCTTAATAAAAATAGAGTTTTTCTTAAGAGCATTATAAATGAACATGTGTATGATTGTTTCTGAAGCCAGCTTTAGAACATCATTCAAGAACCACGACACTGACGTAGGCTTACTGAGGGTCTAAGTCTAGCACAAGCCATGGGAATAGACGAGAAGTAAGGATCTGTCAAGTCTATGTTGAAACCGAGTTGAAAAATCTTCTTCAAGGCTGACTTGTTTGTCGTAATAGTGCTAGCTGCTAAGCCTTTTTCGAATAAAGATTCTGAAAAAGGATATAGCTGAATTGATTGTCATGATTCTAATGTCTGATTCTCTCAGGAAGATTGCCAACTTTTTGACTGCAGCATCATACTGTCTCAAAGTTGAATCTCTTTTATCAGATTCCAAGAAAAGAATATTTCGTGGATCGATATCTGCATCTCTTTTAGCGCCAAAACTTCATGAAGTCCATAAAGTTAGGGTTTTGAGAATTCCTGAGGAAGCGAACACAGTCTTTGTTTGTACTGACTGGGAGAGCCTGGGATTGGGAATCCGAAGAATACGAAGACCCAGTTCCAGAATCAGAGGGTACCAGTTGCTCTTTCGGCCAGTCTGGAGCTACTTGACCCTTGAACGTCCTGAGTTTGTTCAGTACCTTCAGGAGAAGATCACTGGAGGAAAGACATAAATCTTCTCCCAGTTGTTCCAATCTATGGACCAGGGCGTCCGTGGCATAGGCCAGAGGGTCCAGGTTGGGGGCCACATAACATGGAAGTTTGTGGTTCGCTTGAGATGCGAATAGATCTACTTGCAGACCTGGAACCCTCCGGAGAATCCATTGGAAACGAAACTGTTGTCCAGTGACCATTCCGACTCCAGAGGAACTGAGCGGGATAGAGCATCTGCTATGACGTTTCTCACTCCAGCTATATGGGGTGGAGGAGAGGTGCCAACTGAACTTGTCCGCCAGGAGAAGATGGCTACCATGACATGATTCAGATGTCTTGACTTGGAGCCTCCCCTGTTTACGCAATGGACTACCACTGCGCTGTCCAGAACTAACTTTATGTGAGAGTTCTTTGGCGGATGTAACCTCTTCAGAGTCAAGAACACCGCCATCGCTTCTAATACGTCTATGTGAAGCTGGCGGAACTGAGGTGACCAGGTTCCTTGAATCTTGCTTGAACTGAGAATATCCTCCCCAGCCGCTTAATGAACCGTCTGTGTGGATGGTAATCCCCAGAGGAGGAAACTGAAGGGGTACTGATATGGACAGGTTCTTAAATTTTGCCCAAGGGCGCAGACGATTCCGTAGAATCTGTGGGATGATGACAACTTGTCCCTGGATCTGACATTTGCTCGTGAGCGCCAGATTCTGGTTAGGTCTTTCAGTCTGGCTTTCATCAAGATGTTTGTCACTGAGGCAAATTGGAGGGAACCCAGGATTCTTTCCTGGCTTCTCCTTGAAGCATATTTTGTGCTTTAGAAATTGCTTTACTGACTTCGCTATTTCCTTTCTCTTGGCTGATGGAATCGACAGAGTATGGGAGGATAGATTCCATTGAATGCCCAGCCACTGAAAGTTGGACTCCGGAGTGAGTCTTGATTTCTTTTTCTGTTTATCTTTGGAACCCAGAGTACTCGAGGAACTGGATTACTTGTTTCAGTGTGGCTTTGTGACATTCCTCGAACTGTTGGAGCCCAAAATCACCAATCGTCGAAATACGCTACTACCATTATCCCTTGAGACCTCAGTTGTTGGACGACTACTTCCGCCAACTTCGTGAACACCCTGGGTGCACGTTCAGACCGAAGGGAACTACCTTGAAGGAGAATGCTTGATCTCCTATCTTGAAGCCCAGATTAGGGCGAAAGTGTTTCTTGCAATAGGGATATGATAGTATGCGTCTGTAAGATCGATAGAGGTGGTGACGGCCCCACGGGAAGTAAGGTCCGCACCTGCGAGATAGTCAGCATTTTGAACTTGTTGCAGCGAATGGCCAAGTTTAAGCGGGACAAGTCTAAGATTTACCCTTCTTTTTTGTGAGCCTTTCTTTGCACGCTGAATAAGCGACCTTGAAACTTTTAATCCTGTTGACTCTCGCTATTGCTCCTTCTGAAGGAGGTCCTACGCATACTCCGTCATTTCTTTTGATGGAAGTTGAAGGAATGGTCTGGATGGAGGAGGATCCGCAATCCAACTCCAACCCAGGCCTTTTGACACAATGCTCTGTGCCCAATTACTGAATCCCCACCGATGCCGGAAGAGAAACGGCCTCCCTCCTACCTTCGAGCTCTCACTGTTGCTGGGTTTTGAGTGACCTCCGCGGCCACCAGGAAACGTGTTTTCCCCTGTTGAGAGACCTTCCTGATCCTCTCTGACGAAAGGATCCCCTAGCTCTTCCTCCCCTGCCAAACCAGTCATAGTGCTGAAAGGCCTGGCCCTCGAACACTTGGTTAAAGGCTGGGGAGACAGCGTAGGAGGTGGAAGGGCTGAGGCTGGGGGGAAATCACATAAATAGGTTGTGACTGAGCCTTAGAAGTAGAGGGTTGGGCTGATTGTACCATAGGTAAAGCCGAAAACAGCCTGGTAAAACGTTGCGCTTCTGGTAAGGCTGGTAACGTTTAAGTTTCTTCTGAGACTTACCTTTTGCAGCTTGGTCTTGGCGTCTCTTAGCCGTGAGACCCCAACGATCTTTAAGGCTCTGGTTGAGCCTTGTTGCTTCAGCTTGACCTCCTTGACCATCGACTCAGGAAAGAGGTCTGCCCCCCAGATGTTGGAGGAAAGCAACTTATTCGGCTCATGACGAATAGTTGCTCCTGGAGGACATGCTTCCGGCAGTTAATCCTAGCTGTAGCAAACTCAAACATATCCAGACTTGGACGGTATGCGTCTGGGACTTAGTCAGGAGCTTGAAGAGCGGCTCTGAAGCATAAGAAATAGCCGCTACTTCCGTCATTGCCATGGTATTCATGGACCTGGCAAGCCTAGACTTGGCCTCAAATTCAGCTTAAATGAGGCTGTCAGGAAGCCTAGGCAGTTTCTCGCCGAACTGATCCATAGCACAGTCTGGTTTGAGCTTGCCAGCCGAAAAGGTGTTAGGCAAATCTTCCCACAATTCTCCAATTGAAGGGAGCAAAGGAGATGTGGGGTCTGCTTCCCCTAATTGAGGTAACGATTCACCCTTCTGGGGCAGTGGAATGGTGACCGTTGCTATCTTGGTAAGGAAGGGAAGAGGATTTCCCTCCTCCATCGTAAAAATGGTGAAGGGACTCTTAAAGGCTTGTATTCTCGTGTTAGAACAATCCATCTCCTCTAAACACCTGAGCCATTCTCTTTGAGCCTGGTCACGTGAGTAGAGGACTGTCTCCTTCGGTACCTTATCTTCTATTAGTCTGGCTGCGTCAGTAAGTCTGGCGTAGCCAATGAACGGCGGTTGGAGGCCCTCCGGGTAGAAACTCGAAGTCCTCAATCCTTCGATACCACATTCCGGAATAGAAATAAGGCCGTCCTGGAAATGGGCGTATGACGCCACTCTCCAGGGGTTGTTCATAGAGAACAGAGGCAGAGAGTCATGAGGTGGAAGCTGAAGCAGTCCAGCACCGAAAGCTGGAGGAGTAGCTAGAGGGGCCTGATTAAGTCCGGCGATTATATTGTCCTGGGACGTAATCCTATCGGACAACCGGGAGAACTCTGCTCCATGCTGCTTCCTCAGAGAGCCGACCAAGCTCCCATGTGTTTGCAACAATCCAGCATTGGGATCCAAAGACCGGAGCTGCTGCGGAGGTAGAGGGATAACTTGGAACAGGTACCAAGGGGAGAGGAGAGACTGCCGGCTCAGCCGGAGTACGGGGCCTCTCCTTGGAAGACCTGCTCTTAAGAGGACTTCGAGGCTTGTAAGCAGAAGCTCTAGACTTCTCTGCTCCGGGGTTTGCAGCGGAGACTTACGAGATGTTGACGCCGACGAAGTCTTTTTGGATGACGACGACGTCTTTTTGAGGGTTTTCTGTACCCTCTGGCCCTTAATCTTAGGTTTCACCGAAGCATCGGGTGAAGCATAAAGGAGCTCAGCTCCTGTAAAGCCTTGGAAGGAAGCTGGAGACTTAGCAGGAGAAGAAGATCCAGTGGCGCCCAAGGGAAGCCCTTGGGCGTCCAACGTACCTACCTCGACCAACAGGTCGTCAACACCTACCATCGGTTCTACATTTTTAAATCCAGTGTCGCGACTTCCGATGAGATATCGTGGCCTGGTTCCTTTATCGCGCAGTGGCGATCTGCTGTTGGATTCGCCGCCATAGTCGGGGCTGCTTCTGCCGGGTCGACGTAACCAGTCGACTTGCCGCCGGGGAACAACAGGACAGCCATCCTCTTCTCCAGGATGTAGGGCTGTCCCTTAGCGGCGTTTCTTCCCGAATCCGCCCGACCCAACCAGCCCTCAGGGTTGCCAGAGCGGTCTCTCTAATGGCAGCAGCCTGGAAGAGAGGGCGTTCATTAGTTTTAAGTTTAAACTTAACAAAATTAAACCTTAAACTAAGACTAGGCTTAACCTAAAGTTATCGGGGATGTAATACCCAACATAAAGAGAGCTTAAGCTTAAAATAAAAGATTAAAATTAAACTTAAGATCTAAAACAGTCATTGGAATTCATGTACGGAGTTGGAAATATTTACCCCGTCTAAGAACTGACTCACGAGATCGTAACAGATAGTGCAGGTTTCGTGGAACCAGACCTGCAGATTCCCATGCGGAGGGGCTCGCGCACGGAGCGTGGGACCTGCAGACTTCGTGTCCACAAGGGGTCCTGGAGCATGGCGTTGCATCCCGATGCTCACAGTTGGTGGTCTGTAAGTGAAAAGATACATGAGTACCATAAAAGACATCACTTACAGGCTAATAGAACTCCGATGCATGCCGGAGAGCGAAAAAAATTTTGGGCATAACCCCTCCCTTACCGCCTGAATAGGCTATAACCCCGGAGTGATCCGGGGTGTGACAAACGGAGGTAAGGGAAGGAACCCGGCTTAAGCTAGCTTGGAAATTAAACCTTATGATAGCTTAAAATAAACTTAAAATACACTTAAGCATAAAATAGCACTAAATTCCGAATGGTTCCGGGTCGCGGAGGTGTTCGTCTCCCGGTATACCGACGAGACGGGATGGTTAGTTAAAAGACCAACTGTACGCCTGAGATCCGCCCGCAAGCGGGGAACCAGCTCCCTTCCTCGTGATTGACGGATCTCCGGTAAGATAAAAAAGCACCGACAATCCGGGAAGGAGCGAGAGGGCGAAACAGACTGGAGCAAACATCGGGGGCAACGGAGTAACAAAGGAGGGGAAGGCCAATCCCCCTACCCAGTCACAACAAAGCACCGTGAAGCAGAGAGAACGGTCAAGTCCAGTCCTGTGTCTGTCCAGCCTCCCTACTCCCTCCAGCGTAGGGAGAGAGGGAGACAGGCCCGGGTGGAGCGAGCCGAGGACGGACCTCCCTCCCCCCGGCTCTATGGGAGAGCGGGAGGAGGGGGCAGGGTGACTGGACGGGCGCCTGGGCTGCATCGCGATCACATGGTGACCACGAAGCGGTAACTCGAATATACAAAAAACAAAAAACATAGCCTAGGTTAATGGCAACCAAACTAATCAGCGAGATGCTATCGTAGATGCAACAAAACTGATGAGAGGAAGCAACAAAACTGATGGGGCCACCTGATATACTGAACCTAGGCTACGCTAACGTGCCAGACGCCATAGGCTAACCTAAAATACACAAAAATCACTAAAAACATTAAATTAAAATGAAAGTAGGAAATAAAACAGTAGGAGAAAAAATCCAGGAGTGTACGACTAACCCGAGAGAAAGTCTACCACTCAAAGCTAGCCGGGGCCGATACTAAGAGCTGTGGCTAGGGTCTGGATAGAAACTAAATGCCTACGCAAGGTAAAAGAAGACATGCAATCATGACATAAACCAAGTAGGCTGGACCCCTAACATAATGTAGATAACTAGTAATAGAGCGTAAAGTAAAAGGGAAGGTTCTAGGTATGGAAGACCAAGAACGAACCCGCCACGAGGCAGAACAATGCCGCCATGCTTCGGCCGCGAGCCAGTATTTATACCTAAAAAACGGCAAATACTGACTCAAAGCTGGAAAAAAAACTAAGTAGGAACCTTCGGAATACTTAACTTAGCTGATGCGATGGCTGAACGCTCCATAAACTAGATAAAACAATCCTCACAAAGGGGCACAAAAAACACAGAGACAAAAAAGTACGTCTGATAAGGCGCGTATACTAAACAGAAAGGATGGCCACCAGAGGCGCAGCAGTCGGTAGCGTGGGGTGGAGTAGTAGTAGTTGCTGCCCATTCTGTGGGGTCGGCTCCCCTCTTGTGGGGGGCGTTTTGTCGTAGGAGATTTCTATTGGTAAGAGGTTCGTGGTAGTGGTCTCACTCGCCCTAGTGTTCATACCGACGCCCTCTTGGAGGGGTGAGCGAGTCAGTTATACTGACCTTTTTCTTTATTTTATTTATTCTCTGGTATTTGTAGTTCATTTACCTTAGAAAATAATGGATTAAAGGGAATATTTCGCGCAGCGACACGAACTGAGCCCAGAAATCTAATTTTCACTAACAGGGTCCCAATTTATCTCTTAGCCATCATTTATACCTCAGTGCTACAGGAACCTAACATTCTTTTGTCTCAAAAGCTGCTCTTGTTCACTGTTCCTCCTTTATCTGCACTACGATGTCAGCTCAGTGCATTTCCACTTAAGTTACTAATCAAGCTATATTGCAAGGGTTAGTTTTGAAAAAGTTGTGATTTTTCTAAACCTAAAGTGTTTCATGAACAACCACAACTTTTGTCCAAAATGCTCCTCCCAACACCCTTGTACTTTTGTAGCTGTTCAGAATAGACAAAACAACAGTTAGCCACTGAGGAGTGAGGAGCCACATGCATGTAACAGCCACCATAATCTGTAATTTGACATTTTATAATAAAATAAAGTTTTATACACACTTACCGAGTAATTACTTAGCTTTAGATTTTCCCAGTGCGGAAAACCTAAATTCACTATCACGCACGCAAGTGACAGGTCCCGCCCCACTACATGGGTTGGTTAATAGCGACAACAGCCAGTGGCTTCATTATAATTTTGCTGTTATGTTAAAAAGAGGGGAGGAGGGAGGGTTTTGATTCAGTAATTACATGTCAATTTTATATAGGTAACTTCTAAAGTAATTACATAACTGAGTCCCACCTTGAATGGGAGGTGGGATGAATAGACATATTCTACTCCAAAACATTAAGTGTGATAATGACTGAAATAGAAAGGATGGCCAGCATTGAAACAATACTTGTCGTTTACTATAATTGGTCCGAGAGCTACTGCCAAGTGTCACCTCTACCCGCATTATGGGGAGTCTTGCAACAGAAGATATGCCTGATCACTGACAAGACATATGAAAAACTGTATCCATGAATTATCTTTTTTTTTCATTGAGAGGACGCAATGGGCAGGGACATTTTTAGAATGTAGAGATCATCAATTTAGCTTCTCCATGGAAACAGTGGTCCTCCATGGAAACAGTGGTCCTAAGTGACAAGACAGCTCAGCTTCGGAAGTGCTGGCGCATCTTCCTTGGGTGGCACAATGCCGAAAGTCGCTGCCTAAGCAGAACAGACCCACGTCCTGTCTCCATGCGGGGTGGATGCAGATATGCTTCCTGAATCCGGTTTGGGGGCTGTTTCTTGGGCGTGAACAATGATCTGTATAATGACATCATGAACTTGTGACGAAGTTAGTGACAACACTTATTGGGAGTGTCTTGTATGTGAATTCATGCTTCTGTTGCATGCGAGCTATTTCCCTACATAATGAGAGAGTAAGTTACCCCCACCAAATGGGGAGATCGATACTGAGTCAGCAAAGGGCCAAAATGGCTCATTTGTTAGTATTTTTGGTCAAGTGTGTGTAATCTGTGTTGAATGGGTAAGCATAACTTATTTTTTTGTTTTTTTGCCAAAAGTGTGGCTTTGACTGTATTTTGGATATTTGTTTCAAAGATGTTCTATTTCATTTGACCTTTTTATTTTGATCCATAATCTTTTGCTTATCAATATGTTCTCCTGTCTTCTCATAGGCAGATCTGGAACAAAGGGGAACTGATCTGATATTTAAAAATGGGAACTTAACTGATGTTCCAGGGTGTTACTAGACTGTGCAGTGACTTTTCTTAATTTTATGACTAAACTAATGTTGGTTATTGTAGAAGAGGGATGGAGTGGGCTATCTGAATTCAACCTTACATTTAATCATTTTGTTAAGAACCTGAATTATTTAGTTAATGCTTTGCTCTTAAATAAATGTATTTTTGTGGTTCACGAGTCTGATTTTTAATTGCCTTAGGTAACAGAGAGAGGGGTGTTGTAATGAGAGAGAGAGAGAGAGAGAGAGAGAGCGAGAGAGATGGAGAGAGACGAGAGAGAGAGAGAGAAGAGAGAGAGAGAGAGAGAGAACGGATGTCACACAGTGCCTG
Source organism: Macrobrachium nipponense (assembly GCF_015104395.2). NCBI lineage: Eukaryota > Metazoa > Arthropoda > Malacostraca > Decapoda > Palaemonidae > Macrobrachium > Macrobrachium nipponense. The sequence continues at coordinate 13,066,022 of NC_061099.1, forward strand.
CTGCTATACACGGCCATTGCTATCGGAAAATAAATGTACCGAGGTTCCTACATACATCAACAAGTCCCCTTGCCCTGGATGAAGTACCAATAAATCGAACTACTATACAAAACTGTCCTCTAGACTCACCACAAAAACCACTACCCATCCAAAAAACTCGGTGGTGGCCACTCCAGATACAAGGTACCCCTATGCTCCACAAACTCAATACCCTATGCCAAGGTGAGGGGATCAAAAAGAGAATAAACCTGCTTCTCTCTTAATACCATGCCAGCCCTTTGTTGATGGGCCAAGGGTACTGCAATTTTCAACTCTTTTAACTTCTTTAAGTAGTGAGATTTGAAGACTGACTACCACTTCCAAAAGGTTGACTGAAGAATGTGTGAAAGGGATAAATCATACCTGAAATCCAGAGACATTGTCTGCTTGGACATCATGCACTTTCACTTTGAACGCAGGAAAGGTGTCCTCCTAAATCCGAGAATATGACTCAGAGAACAGTCTCTTAAGAAGAATGACAAGGCAGTATTCGAAAGAATACGATAAGGATTTTTGATAGTACACCAAAGTAGTAGTATAAGGCCCTCTGATTAACAAAGTACCCTTTTCTCTTCCTCTGGGCCCAATATTTCCATTACACTCTTGAGAACTCCAGGGCAAAGAAGCACATTGCATCTTCTTGGGAGAAGCCTACCCTTTGTCAGTAGCTTGAAGTTCACTTACATGGCAGTCACTAAGCTAAGAGGAAGTGTGTGTTCCGAGTAAGGCTCTTGAGGAAACAGAACAGATGGGGTTGGAAAGGAGGGCTCGAGAGCCACTTTCCATGAAAAACAGATCGGACTTGTTATGCTATGAAGTGTTGAAGGACTTTATGAGGGTATTAAGATCTTGGTTTGATGACAGGTCCTTACTCTATGCTTGAGAGAGGTATGAAGCGTTCATTATCCGTAAATGATGGAAAAGGATGTCCAGAGCTCCTCAGATAAATGAGAATGTCCACCATTTGATTTAAAGATATCTCAGATGATGAGACGTTATGTGTTATGCACCAAGAACAGAAAAAACTGTCCGTCACGAAGGCATACATCCAGGCCCGACCAGTCTTAGAGCCTGACATCTCGTCTGCCATCCATTCCAGGGGGTCTGGGCTGGAGAGCTGAATAAAGGAATAAAATTATTTTAAGTTCCAAGTCGCTTGCTCTGTGGTCACAATGTCCACGCAAACCCTGTGGTCCAGGGTCTGCTCAATGGGAAGGATTTACTTCTAACTGCTCGGTTTGATTCCTGAAGGGGAAGCTCCTTGCTGCCTGGCAGAAGAAAGAACAAGTGCCTCCCCCCACTTTTCCAAATGTACATACTATAGTGCAGGCAGTCCCCAGCTTACGATGGGGGTTCGGTTTTTGAGACGCATCGCAAGCCGAAAATCATTGTAAGCATTAAAAAAAACTTCAAATATTGATTATTTTGCACTTTTAGAGTCGTATTTCTTCCGTCAGATTGGTGTCATAAGCGTCGTAACCCCTGGAACATGCGTCAGAAACAATTTCTGATGAATATAATTGAAAAAGCATCATAACCTCAGAACGTGTAAGCTGAACCCATCGCAAACCGGGGACTACCAGTAATTATAGTGGTGCTGTTCACAGGAACTATCACAGTCTTGTTTCAAACCATGGTCGAGCAGTAGCGAAGGCCTAAATGAATGACTTCCAACTCTCAGAAATGAAAAAAAGTTTCCATTCATTGGGGACCGCATCCTGTAAACTTCCCCTGGTCCCAAAGGGATCTCCTCCTACATCTGAGATGTCTAAGTATGTAGAAGTCTATGTCAGGCTCAAAGGAAGAAGAGACTATCTCTATGAACGTCTTGTTTCAGGAAGCTACCACTGAAGGTCTAATTATTTCTTGAGTAATGGGAAAAACAACTGAAGCTGGTTGCGTTTTCTGTGTCTCAGTTGGCTTTCAGGTAAAATAGGAGCAAGCTCATGTGCAGTCTGCCTGACCTAAGAAAAGTCTTGATTGGTGACAATAGTATCCAGGTTATCGGAAAATCTGCGAGTTGGGAATCCTCCCCAAAAAGAAAATCTATGTCGCAGCTAACCGAGACTTATGAAGAGTTAAAATAAAAAGGCATCTTCTGGATCAGCAGAGAGCTCTTGGCACTTGAGAGAGGAAGATGGATGGAGAGGTACCAGGCTCCTGGACGATGGCGTCGGTAGATCAGAAGCTGTTCCTGGTGCACGGGAGCAGGTGCTGGGAGCATGGGAGCAGGTACTGGGCACACAGGAGCCAGTAAGAGGAGCATGAGAGCCAACACCATGCTCGCAGGAGCAGGTGCCTAAAGCTTGAGACAAGACAGAGGCTCAGGTGACAGGCACTTGGCATCCAAACTAGGGTGCTTAGGAAAGAACATAATTTGAGAATCCGATGGGCACTAATGTCTAAACTAGTTTCTTGCCATCTGATGTTTTGGGAGCTACACATAGAATATTGCAGATGACCTGCTAGGTGATGTACTTGAATTTCATATCTTTCTTCATCTAAGAGGAGCTCATCTTCTAGACCAAGAGTGGAAATGAACACTGAAGCAGGATCTAGACTGCAATTCATGCAGGGGACAGACCTTCTAGCACGAACAGTGACGACAAAGGGCTCCTTGGGAGCAAGCCCACGGGCGAGAATAATAACTATGACCTCTGCAAAAGACCTTGTCCAAGTCCCTGAAATCTTCTATCTTTTTTGCATGGGCTCCTACCATTCAATCGAGGAGACAACCAACACTTCACTAACTTTGAAGAAGATACTTCTATTCTACCGAAGAGCACATAAATTTTGTCGGAATGAAAGTCGAACAACGAGCAGAATCTAAAATATCAGAGAATACTATTTTGGGATGAAACAAGAAATAACAAGGTACTCTCCCTGATGGCGTATGACAGGTATCTCATGTTACCCATACAAAAGGGACGATGGGTGAAAAGTAGCCTTGTTTTTTGCTCTCTCTTGGCAGAGGGAGCCTGTCTTGGATAGCTAGATAAATCGTACTGGCCTCAGTGAGCAAGGAGGAACTACATACACTGAAAGAAGAGCATAATCTTAATAATTTCCTCTTCATTCTTTAATGGCAATGGAGCAGGATACATTAAATGAGGCGGCTGAAAGGAAGGCCAAAAAAAAAAAAAAAAAAAAAAAAAAAAAAAAAAAAAAAAAAAAAAAGAAAAAAAAAAAAAAAAAAAAAAAAAACCTATACTCAGCCAAAAAAAAAAAAAAAGGGAAAAAAAACGATGCTCAAAAAGCCATCTTGATCCACAGTGGACAGTCTGCTCTCAGAAAAAGGCAGTTGAGTGACGAAAACCCTGGGATTTTGTAACAGGCTCGACTGAGAGGACAGTAACCCAAAGGCAAACCCCAGCAGCCTCCCTTGGACCGTGGGGTCTGTCTTCTCCCAGGTTTGTCTAGGAGAACCACTGGGATGGGAAACCATCTCCTCCACTAGCACTTCACTTGACCATTCATACAAAAAGCACATTGAACCTACTACGAGGTTCAATTTGTTATTGAGCCTGAAATTAAGTCTGGCAATGGCATTGGGGTTAGAAGTATGGGAGCTAAGTACAGGAGAATGTAGCATGAAAAAAAAATCATGACCATATGTAGAAGGAATAGAAAGACTAAGATCTGACTTAGGCTATGTGAAGGATCTAGGGTAACCTATGGCCTCACTCTGCATGAACAGCCAATTCCTCTACCAATTTCATTAGAGTTATTTAAGTCTTATCTTCATCATAGTAATCTCACAAGAAAAAACATTATCTGTTCCCTACCCTTACTGCACTTGTATGTGAAACACTGCCAATTTGCTAGCTTAGGCTTGCCTCCTCCACTACAATAGCAAAGGCTAGGAAACACTTGAATCAGACAAGTAAATGAAAAGGACATTCTAAATTATATGATGAATATCTCATTTATATTATCAAAGCTATGATATGCGATTGTGCTTAAAGGGGCTGGCCAGAACCCTTATATATGGGGGTATAGGGCAAAAAATGCAGTCATGAAAAAATTCATGGAGCTTCATATGTCAATTGAGAATACGTATAAGAGATATTTCGTCAAAATTCCTCTTACTTTTGTAGTTACAGGGTAATTAGTAAACGTAACTCAAAAAGCCAAAAACATTGATCCGTACAAGAAAATGCAATATTTTTTCTGTTATCGTAAATTTTGATAATTATTGTCAAAGAAATTGTGAGCAATGGCATTTGTAGAGATTCCATGAGTCGCAGAAGGGAAGTCAGTCAGCTACCATTACCTACCAAGTTCAACCACGATTCAGTACGAGCACAAACCCCAAGTAGTCTACACGTTCGAGTTTCACCTCTGACATTCGTTTGCTTTTACATATGTTTATCTTTGTTGTTTTGGCAAGAATTTCATCATGCCAATGAGGAAAAGACCAGCAAAACATCTCGCTAACATACAAAGAAAATTTGCTCTAATATGATCACAGAATATCATTATATACGCGATATTAGCGTAGAGAGAGAGAGAGAGAGAGAGAGAGAGAGAGAGAGAGAGAGAGAGAGAGAGAGAGAGAGAGAGAGAGAGAGAGGGTTGCGTAGTAAGGAACGCCCCCGTCTTGCCTGACGCACATGTCACACTGTGCCTCAGGCTATGATCTTTGAGCAAAGGGATCTTCACTTATGATAAATAACATAGTTTTGGTTTATTAATACCCAAAAAGGAATATGAAATTCATAATAATCATGATTTATGAACATTGCCTTTGTAAAAAGAGAGTACATCTTCGAGTTTCACCTCTGACATTCTCTTGCATTTACGTTTGTTTATCTTTGTTTAGGCCAGAATTTCATCATGCCAAAGAGGAAAATACAAGGAACATCTCGCTAACATACAGAAGAAGAAAATTCGCTGGTGATCAGATTTTATGGGGCTTGTGTAGTGTTTTAAAATTGCCGAAAATCGACAAAAATCTGTGATTTTCAGTGCAGAGATGCACCGATTTCCTGTTAACAGCGCGATAATAGAGTATTGGCACTGATACACATGTAATAGATGTGCCATTAACTGGTTATCAGCGCCATAAAGTGCCAACAATTGTAGGTTTTTGATTATCAGTGATTTTTACTTATCATCAAGCTAATGGAACAGAACCCCTGCCAATAACCAGGAACTCTTAACAGATCAAAAACTGGATGACCAAAAGTGATAACACTTCACCCAATCCCAACAAAAAATTCATCTGATAAATAGCCGATGAAAAAAGGGCTGCTGCCTGCAAAGGCAATGTTATTGCCCAAATGGCAAAAAATCATACTAAAGCCACCGGCTGTTGTTGCTACAAACTGACCTTTGTAGTGGGGCAGGACCTGTCACCTACGATGTAATGAGAGCACTTGCGCACATGATATTTTAAATTTAGGTTTGCCACACTAGAAAATCTATAGCTAAGTAGTTACTTGGAAAGTTACTTGTATAAAACTTATTTTTAATCTATCTAGGAAGAAGTGTCTCATAATGTGTGTGGTGACACATAAAAAAGCTATGTTAAAAGTACGTAATGAGTTTAGCATACAAAATTTTGTTATTACATTTGGAGGGAAATGTGGGTAAAGTACTTTAGAACTCCATTATAAATACTGTAATATATTAGTGCTGAACAGGAATGGAATTGGAGCTTTAAACCTTTGAAAATCTATGAAAATATTCTCAAGACAATATCAAAAGCAATACATCATTGATGAAAATATTGAGGTTAAACTTGTCATGTGTATCAATAGAAAAAATTAAGACTCAAATCAATACGTACTCAAAATGGCATACCTGCCGTCAAAAACATTTAAGAAATATCTGAAATATCTCACAATAAGCATGCAAACAAGTTCTGTACCTTGTACAATGCAATATAATCCCACGGTGATGCCACAACATCTGAATCAAGTGTGAATTTTACGTTGCCACCCTCTCCTATATACCAAGTACCTATGGGCTGGAACCTGACACAACGGTCTTCATGGTTGGCAAACACCTATGATAAAAAAAGGTCATATCAAAATAATATCTTTTATATTAAATGTCACTTGTAACTACTGCTATCATTTAAAAAACAACTTTGTACAGTATATGTACTTGTTAAAACCCAGTAGCCCCTTGACTTACCAGACTTTTTTATTAGCTACATTTTTAGCAAACTTTTTGCTAGGCTGCCTTTTTACAAGTAGTACCAAAACTCCAACAGTCCCTGCTTATTGGTGGCATCAATTAACGGCACTTCAGTTTTACGAAACTTGACTAGCCACATTGCTAACCAGATTTTCAGCAGAGGGAAGTGTTTTTTGGCGTCAGCAGGCGGTTTATTGGTAACCAATTTTTGAGAGCAGTAAGCAGTTTATATTGGTGTTAGGAAGCTGTGTATTGGCGCCCATCAGTGCTTTCGGCATCATAAACGCCATTTATTACCATAATTATTGTGATGTTCCAGTTAACAACTATTTTCGGCCATCAACCCGTCATTAACTGGGGGCTGCCTGTACAGTATTGAATTTCATGGATAAATTTCTAAAAGTGAATGATCAGTGTAAGTTGCTCTGGTTAAGTAAATTACCTTACATGTAAGTACTGTTAGCTGTAGAACATCTTGAATAGTACAGGCAGTCCTTGGTTATTGGTGGCCACAATTATCAGTAATCCAGTTTTATGGGGCTTGTTTAGCGCAAAAAATTGCAAATTTTCAGCAGCAAAATGTGCCAATTTCCAGTTATTGGCGCCAATAACAGAGTATAGGTGCTGATACCGACCTAACAGAGGCACCATTAACCAGTTATCAGCGCCAAATTCTGGTTATCAGAGCCAAAAATCGCCGATTTCCAGTTATCAGTGATTTTTGCTCATCATCAAGCTGTCGGAACAGAAACTCCACCGATAACTGGGGACTGCTTGTACTCAATTGTTGGTTAAAATACTGCATGATTTTTGTCACTTATCAGATTTTACTGCAAATCAGAAGGCAAGAACCCAAAGTACCTAATACCTAATAAGTTATGGGGCTACTGTATACATATAAGAAAAAAAAGGACATAAATTGTAAAACAAAATATTTAAGATATGATAAAAGCATGATGTAATAGTTAAGTTTTATGAGTTATGCACATGTAAGCATTATTATAACAGAATCTTTTCTACAACAAAATAATCTCTTCCATATATGCTCAACCCTTATGAATGTCCTAATTTGCAGTCTTTGAATAATACCCGAGCCAATTTCTCAAAATTTTGTCTAAATGATGAAAAATTCAGTGTGTATTGGCAATGCACTTACAGATTAGACCCTTGGGTACCAACCAGTCATCTGTTTTACTTACTGAGCAATACCTACTTAACCACTCATTAGCTAGTTAGTAGAATGTACTCAACACTTGGGAATCATCACCAAAACCATTGAAAAAATAGGTTTTGATGTAGGAAAAACCTATTTTTAGTAGTTGCTGTTTCGTCTTCATAGGATTTACCGTGTGTACCAGCACCCCATGGTGATCAGACTAATATCAAAGAAATACCTTTTAGCCTGGTCTTGTAGCCGGGTACTATGCCATAATGATTAACACTATGACAAGTGATTAGAGTATAATGGACTCAAAGACAAGAAGGCCTTTAATCTGGTCTTCAGGGAAGCTGTCCCCAGTTTCCTACATCAAAAACTGTAGAAGTGACTATTGCGCATGCGCATCGGCCATCTTGTTTTATGATCTGGCCGGTTAAAAGACCAAGATCCATTACTCTGTTGGTCAACACAGGATGAACATTTTACCCAAATCCCATGGTTTTTCATCAGGGAAGCGGGAGGGTTTTGAGGACTTGAGAGCGACTACCAAAAATTGGTTTTTCCTACATCAAAACCTGTTTTTTGATAGCGCAGTCGCTGTTTCATCCTCAATGGAGCATTACAAAGAAATTGGACAGGTTACAAAAACTTAAGCTCACAAAATTTTCATCCCAAATATCTCAATGTTTAAAACTAAATCATCTCAAGTCCAATGTCAAGCCACTAGTTTCAATAAAAAAGACAATGAAACTAATCAATAGGATATAGTACTTCTAGTTTAAAGTTCTATGGTGATTTACCTAAGCATGCTGGGTATGGTTGTGATCTTGATGCACCTTCCCCAGCGATAGTCAACATACCCACCCGTTAGGAAGACCCTGGTTTTCTGCTGTGGTGACTATGGGGTCAGGACTAACCATACCACCTACTGATATACAGTGCAGTTGAATTTGTTCCAGCTTATGGCAGTAGTGTTTTAAGAATACTGACAGTGATGACCACCCAGTACATTCAGAACCTCTTTGAACGCTACATTTCTGAAGAAGGCCAATGATGTACTTACTTTCCTAATATCATGTGATCTAGGAAAGGAATGTGGGTTAGCCTTTTTAATGAGGGACACTAAAATTATTCTTAGCCCTTGTAGAGAGTGGTTTGTTCATGCTAGGATGTAGGAAAATTGGACCTTCTGAAACATTTGCCGTGGCCTCTAGGTAAACCTTAAGTGCTTGAACTGGGCATAATGTTCTGTCTGCTAAATTGAATTTTCTTATAAGAATAGATTTCCTTTTTAAAGGATTCTCATTCTTGGCCAGGAATGGTTGCCCAGAGGACAACAATAATTGGTTATCAGCAGTTTGTGCGATATATCATCCCCATCTAAGAGAGCCAATTCACTAATATGGGCTCTTGATGCTAATGCTACCAGGAAGATCTCTTTTTGAAGCATGCAAGAGGTGGTTATGTCAGGTCCGTTGAATTGGGTACATAAAGGTTTGAGTACCTTATTCAGGGACAAAGTAATTGGAAGTCTTTCAGGAGTGGATCTTTGCAGAGAAAACGACCGCAGAAGGGAAGCGACAACTTCTATGTTGGAATCAACCCCAAATCCATAAAGCAAGGGTTCCATTAATGCAGCTTTATATGCTATAATTGCTGTAACTGCAAGATGTTGTTTTCAAAGTGATGTAAAGAAAATTCATTAGTGTTTCTAAAGAAATCTCGATTGGTCTTTCATTCTGGATACAATCTAACCATATTCTCCATACAGACTGGTATTGCCGGATAGATGATGTCCCCAGTTTTTGCACTAGGTACCAAGTAATACTGGGTGAGTAGTCTTCACAGTAGATATATTTAAAAATCCACATGTGAAGGTCTCTGCTTAGAAAGGACGATGCGTAAACGACTTTTCCTCCTACTTTCTGGGATAGTACAGTGAACAGTAGTCGAATTGACCTCTTCGTCCGTTGTTGAAGTAATAGGAACCAATGCCTGTTTGGCCAATTTGGGGCTATTAGACTTCCTTTGAAGGTTAGGAGCTTATTCAAAACCTTTGAAATCTGGGACAATGGAGGAAATAGACATATTGTCTTCAAGTTGTTCCAGTCCTGTAGGAAGGCATCTCTCGCTATTGCTTGACTGTCCAAATTTGGTGACACATATACTGGGAATTTGTGATTCTCGTATGTGGCAAACAAGCCCACTTCTGGTTGTGGAAGTAGGTTGTCTATTATTTGAAAGGAGTGGTTGTCCAATGACCACTCTGTTGAGGCTGTCGTCTTCCTTGATAAAGAGTCTGCTATTAAATTGAGACCCTGTAAGGTACATTGCAGACAAAAGCCACTTCTTTACCTGTCCCATCCCCAGGATGGCTACTATTAGCATATTGAGAGGAGGTGAGCGTGATCCCAATTTCTTGATGCAAGACGTTGCAGTCGTGTGTCTAGGACCACAGGATGTTTCTCTCTTCCGGAGGCTTGAGTTTCTTAGAGACAAAAAGACAGACATCAGCTCTAGGAATTGATATGACAATTCTTTAGGATAGCTGATCACCTCCCTGCCACCTGACGATCCTCCCAATGGTGCTCCCCAACCTGTCAATGAGGCATCTGTATGTATATTGTCACTTTTACAGATAGAGGAGTCAGGGTGACCTGCTTTACCAGAGATTCCTTCTGGGTCCATGGCCTATGTATCTCCCAAGTTTCTGATGCATTTTGTGAGATTTGTCTTGCATCCTTTTTCTTGCATGTAACATCCAAAACTTGTTCACGTTTTTCACTTGCAATCTGAGTATTGGATCTGTTACTGATGCCAACTGCAGCAGACCCATTGTATGCTCTAATTGCCATCTGGAAGCAATGTTCTGTGTTCTGAGGGGAAGCTACAAAAGGCCGTGAACACTATCAGATGTATTCCTTCTTTCCTGAGTTCCTAGACAACTACCGTCACTAATGTTGTAATGATTCTCGGGGCAATGTTTAGTCCGAAAGGCATGACCTTGAATCTCTACGTATTTTTCCCTATCCGGAACCCTAGGAAGGTTGCAGAAGGGAACGGCAATAGGGACATGCCAATACGCATCTTTCAGATCTATAGAAACTATCCAGGTCCCTTTTGGAATGGCAGAATGTACTTGGGCAATGGTAGTCTTCGAAACTTTTGGCAAACAATGTTTATTTAATGTTGACAGGTCGAGGATCACCCTTCATTCTGAAGAATCCTCTTTGGGAACACTGAAGAGATGTATTTGGTGATGAATGTAAGAATGATTCTCTATGGCTCCTTTTAAGAAGGCCTTCTTCACGTAATCTTTCATAAAGGAGTCTGGTTTTTGAAAGAACCCTTTTAAAGGTGGAGGGGGGTGAGACCATTTCCACCCCAGTCTGTTGAGAATAATGCTGTGTTGCCAAGGAGAAGACTTCCATTCCTTGTGATATTTTTCTTAATTTTCTGAAGCTGACCCCCAACTAAACAATTCCTATTGGGATCCCCCTCTTCCTCTGCCTTTTCCCTCAATGGGCATTTCAGGTATTGCTTTTCCTTTTCCTTTATAAGCCGTTTTTTGGACCTTGTGAAAAGGATACTTTTTGCTGAGCAGGTTGTTGTCCCTTTTGAGGGAGCTGTCCTTTCTGACTACCTACCTGCGTATGAGGAGAGCTACTGAAAGTGAATGAAGGCCTATATGATTTTTTGATCAAAGTGTGATTTTTGGACTGGGTAAGGGGAAATTTCTGGTTTTTTGTTTCCTGAAGTCTTTTCCCAGTAGAGCATTACACAGTGCAATTTTGTTCATATGCTTGCACTTTTACTCGAGTCACAATAGACTCCTCAAACAGATCTCGACAGAAGGCATTAGACTGTAATAAGGCAGTCACATTGGGAAGCGACTTGTTGGAGTTTTCCACCACCTCCATTCATGCTTTTATGTGCCAGTCTAAAATGTCATAGAGAGCTTCCCATAATGTTCTTATAAGGCTTTTAGCCACAACAGCAAAAATTGTCCTAGACTCTTCTGGAAGGCTTTTTGTGGCCACTTCTAACAATGGGGAAGTGGTTAAGACACTAAGGAAGGAGGATCCTAGCACAAAATTCTGATGCTGATGTCCCCTCTGAAATCCTTCTCATTGGAGTACCAAATTGCTGAGTTTGCAATATTCTAGGGGTAGCTTTTTTCCTATCAGAAAGGTAAGTTTGAACGCATTGCCCATTCTTGGGTGGAGTTTTCTAAAACTGGGATATCCAAAGCAGACAGTTTTATTTCTGCCAATGGTTCACACTTTCTGGTTATTACATAATTTTGAAAAGGTGACTTCACATGGTTTATGATTTTAAATGTGAAGGGGCAGAAGGCTGGTGGTACATGATGAACAACCTGAATTTTTTTCATAATGGAAGTGTAAATTCCTTTCCCATTTACCCGATAGAGAGTTTCATCTACAGTTCTCAATGCCAAATTGCCAGGTAAGAGAATAGTTTCCTTTTGAGGTTTCTCCATGTCCGGCACAGGTGGTATCAGGCGTCATTCAGTGTTAGGAAATGCCGCCCAGTCTCTAAATTCAACATGTACTACTTCTATCATGGTCTTTCTCTCATTAACAAGATACTTACCATCCTGAGAGACAACACATATTGAGGTATCTTGCAAAGGATTAGCAGCATCAGAGCAGGATTTTGGAGTCTCTGTTACATTTTGGTCGTAAGGGCCCCATACACTAAACGATTGTATGAACAATTGTCTGAACAATTGTTGTTATCGACACCACACACACACACACACTATTCAGACAGTATGAACGATCTCTGCACCGATTTCAGTCTGAACAAAGATTTTGTCTCTGGAAGACGTGGATCATCTCAACAAGAGATGCGTGCGGTAGCGTTATATCGTTAAGACAAACACATCCATTGTACGACCTGTGTATGAAAGACATAAGTCGCAAGCCAGCAACCTGGTCGCAAAAGATTCCGCTGAGATTGTTTAGACCCAAAACTCCCCCCACTTTTGCATTCAGACAAGCCCATACACAATGTTTTTGCGAATGACACAGACAATCGTTCATACAATCGTTCAGTGTATGGGGCCCTTAAGACTCATAACCGGGACTGGCCATTTTGTTGGTTCCAGTTGGGTTTGCACTCTTAACTCTTGTTCTGGCAGATTTGGTTTTAACTCTCCCTATTCTATTGCAAGATGCAAGACATTTACATTTTGGTATATATTTTACAGACTTGATTTCTTTAATATCCTGTTCAGAATCATGCAGTACATCCATTATCTGTTGCCGTTCAGCTAACTGAACAATCACGAGGTCATGGGATCATGCCAAAACCCATGTGTGCTCACATGGAAAATGGGGTGATGAAAAGTATGGGAAGATAATCCAGCAGAAGTCATAAAAGGAGTTCAGAACGGCTTTGAACAGTAGACACACCCAGGCAGTAGATCTAGCAACATGGCCCCTAGACTCCTGCTCCGCCCAACCCCTGTCCCAAACATGTGGCTGCTTTTCTCAGCCCAGTATTCTTCCAGTGTTAAGTACCTTAAACTTATTCCATTCATTTTGGTGCCACAACAAGGACACCATCTCTCTAAAAGCTGGCTGTTCGGACTGTGACAGGAAAAAGCGTGCCACTGACCAGAACTTCTCCAACCTCTGGTATGACAGAAAAACCCTCGGCGCTGCAGTATTTACAGCTCTGGGAAGAGTGATCGTCGCCGACAATCAAAAAATCCCAGAAACAAACAACATGAATGTTACTTTCTATATCCATACCCAGATAGAGAGCCCTCTGGCTGGGAATCAGATTGGACTTCTCCAGGTTCACTACTATGTCTAGCTCCCAACAGAGCTGAAGAAGGTGATCCCTGTCTTGAAGTAGTTTCTCCCTGGAGCTTGCCAAGACCAGCGAGTCGTTGAGTTATCTCAACAAGCAAATCCCTTGAGCATGAGCCCATGTCGAGACTAGGGCAAAGACCTTTGTGAACACCTGAGGGGTCGTAGTCAATCCAAAGCAAAAGACCTAGTTGGAGTGGAAGCCCTAATTACCAAAGATCCTGATACAGAGGGCTTCGAAACACAGCCACGCAAGAAAACTTGTACTTGGTCTTGATCCAAACCATGTACACATTTGTGCAACGAATCATGTACATGTTCACAGGATGAATCACGTACATGGACATGCGAAAAGACATGTACACGGCCATGAGTTGATGCACAAGCACGATCTGAGATAGAGAAGGACACCAAAGAGAACTTCCTGACAGAGACCGATCCCTTATGGAGGAGTTATGGGAGTTCCATTTGACAATGAGAGAGAGAGAGAGAGAGAGAGAGAGAGAGAGAGAGAGAGAGAGAGAGAGAGAGAGAGAGAGAGAGAGAGAGGGTGTAATTGGTGGATGGATAGTTGACGATTGAATTGGCTGTGGTGAGTTCTGGGTTGTCTGCTGGTGCTGTTGGAGTTTAGAGTTATGGTTAGAGTTCTTGTGTTTTTGAGTCAGTCTTAGGCAGAGCCTGTGAAGATCAGTAGTGTCATCAGCAGTCTGAGAAGTGTTGAAGGCATTGAAAGTCAGTTAAGTTTTGTGTTTTATTGATTTGTTGTTTAATTGTTGTTACGTTGATATTGTTTGCCTAGAGTTGTTGTGCCTGTGCTGTTGGATTTGTTGTGATTGTGAGTTTCTGTTGAGTTATATGTGAGTTGTTATAGTTGAGGGTTGCTGTTGTTGGTGGGTGAGCTGTTGTGATTCCTTGGTGTTGTTAGTGGGTGTGTGAGTTGCCTTTTTGTGTCGTTGTTTTGTGTTGGTGGTTGTTTGTGCAGTGGTCTTTTGTTGTGGTGTGTTCCTTGTTTGTTGCTGTGTTGTTGGGTTGTGGTCCTTGGGTGTTGTGTTGTGGGGGGTTGTGGTTCTTGGTTATGGTGTTGTGGTTGTTGGTTGTTATCTTGTTGTTGTTAGTGTCTCAGCAACCTTGACCAGCGGACAGCACAGCATAGCCCGGAGTATCTGGAGTTGGGTGAGTACATGTGTTTGTGGATTTTTTTGTTCTGTGTGAGTAGATCAATTGTCCTGCGTGTATTCAGTACAGGCGGTCCCCGGGTTACGACGGTTCCGGCTTACGACGTTCCGAGGTTACGACGCTTTTTCTTAAATATTCAATGGAAATCCGTCCTGGGTTACGACGTCGACTTGTTCCGAGTTACGACGCTGACGCTTCCGACGCTCCGAGTTAACGACGCTTTTAAAAAACGCATGCTATGATAAAAATCCTTTATAGTTTAGCACAGTATATAATAAAAATATGTTTTTGGTTACATTACAACAAAAATTTTTTTGAGGTTATGATGATTTTTGACACTTTTTTTTTTTTCGTATTTTTTGAATTTTTTTTAGTGACGCCGCATATGCGGAACTAGTTTGCGGGCGAATGAATACACTAGCTTGGGATGCGCAGTTTAAAACAGTCCAAAAGCGCAAATATAATGAAAAATCATTGCTTGTTTCCAGTACATAATTAAAAAAAACTAAGTTTCTGGTTAGATTACAACACAAATTCCAAGGTTACGACGTTTTGTTATGCTTTTTAACGATACCTCATATGCAGAACTAGTTTTTGAGCGGAGGTGCATAAATTAATTAACGCTATTAAACTGTATGGTAAATTGACCGAACAACGACCTCGGACGGTCGAGGACGCCAAGCGTAACAATACGAAAGGACGCCACTTCAATCGCGTGTCTGCCTGAAGTTCAGTCGGTTGTGTGCTAAGACGTTGCTGAAATTCCTTGCCATTTTCGCAAATTTACAATGGCTCCTAAACGCCAAAGTACTTCCTCCGATGATAGTTCATCCAAGAAGAGGAAGGTCATCACGATGGAGGTCAAATATGAAGTGGTAAAGCGTTCGGAGAAGGGAGAAACTAACACCGAAATAGGCCGTTCTTTAGGCTTGAGCAGGACCACGGTGGTAACCATTGTGAAGGACAAGGAACGTATTCTGAAGCATGTTAAGGATGCTGCACCGATGAAGTCAACGGTGATAAACGAGAAGCAACGTAGCCAGAGCATTGTTGAAATGGAGAAATTGCTCATGATCTGGCTGGAGGACCAGAACCAGCGACGTGTTTCCGGTGAGCTTAAGTGTGATCCAGGAGAAGGCTAGAGCGCTGCATGAGGCAGTAGTGAAAAAGTTTGGCGAAGGCAGTGCTGGTGGTGAATTTTCCGCGAGTAGAGGTTGGTTTAACCGTTTTAAGGCTCGTGCAAATTTGCATAATGTGAAGCTGCAAGGTGAAGCTGCTAGTGCTGATAGTGAAGCAGCAGAAAGTTTTCCAGGTGGTTTGGCTGAGATAATTAAGGATGGTGGTTACACGGCTGACCAAGTCTTTAATGTGGATGAGACTGGATTATTTTGGAAAAGAATGCCAAATCGAACGTACCTTTCCAAGGAGGAGAAGTCAGCACCTGGCCATAAAGCTGGAAAGGAGCGACTGACTTTGCTGTTTGGGGCCAATGCAAGTGGTGATTTGAAACTGAAGCCCTTGCTGGTGTATTTGGCCGAGAATCCCAGGGCTTTCAAGAGCATTTTCAAGAGTCAACTCCCTGTGATTTGGAAATCAAACAAGAAGGCTTGGGTTACCTTAATGGTCTTCGAAGATTGGTTCAATGACCATTTCGTGCCAGCAGTGGAGCGGTATTTGACTTCGAAGGGTCTGCCTTTTAAGGCCCTCTTAGTCCTGGACAATGCCCCTGGTCACCCTTCAAATTTGAGCGACATGCATCCTAATGTGAAGGTGGTGTACCTCCCACCCAATACCACATCGCTGATACAGCCAATGGACCAGGGAGTAATAGCTAATTTCAAGGCTTACTACCTTAGAAGGACCATACGTTTTGCTTTGAGGGCCATAGAAGCTAACAAGGAGTTGACACTGAAGCAATTCTGGAAGGGCTACAACATTGCTGATGCAGTGAAAAATATTGCAAGTGCTTGGGACGAGGTGAAGACGACCACTTTAAATGGGGCCTGGAAGAAACTGTGTCCACAGTTTGTGCACAGTTTTGAAGGCTTTGACCAGGCAGAAGACGTCGAGACTGTGATGAGGAAGATCGTAGGGCTAAGCAAGAGGCTGAAACTAGATCTTGAACCTGATGATGTAACAGAGCTGCTGGCTTCCCATGGAGAGGAATTGTCTGCAGAGGACTTACTTGAACTTGAACAACAAATGATTGAGGAAGAGGAGGCGGCACCAGAGCCAAAACCCAGGTCATTAACTGTGAAAGGCTTGTCAGAGGGTTTTACTCATCTGGAGAGAGCCTTGGCTTCTTTTGAGGCAGAAGACCCTAACGTTTCTAGGTTTGACAAAATCAAGAGAGGAATCATGGATTTGGTGACTTTCTACAAGGAGACCCTGAAGGAGAAGCAGACGAAGAGAAGTGTGCAGTCCAGGCTTGAACACTTTCTTTCACAAGTCTCCAGTACCACCACCTCCCACTCCTAGTCCTGGTAAGGAATTCTGAACTGTTTTACTAATTTATGTGTTTACATAGTGTACATATTAAAATGTGTTAATTTTTTAATGTAACAACTAAATGTAAGAGTAAATTGTAACTTCATTAATTTTCATCATTTGTAATTTGATTGCAGAAGTGGTGACAGTTCCAGATCCCCCTGTACTACCTGTGACAGTTCCAGATCTCCCTGTACTACCTGTGACAGTTCCAGATCTCCCTGTACTACCTGTGACAGTTCCAGATCCCCTGTACCTGGACCCTCTGTATCAGCCCGCCCACCTGTACGTGTACAATCAGGTAAGCCAATTTCATTTTTCTCATTTTCATGTTGGAAATTGTTTACACCCTACATACATACGTACACTAACTTACATAGTGGTACAATGTGTTTGATGTTGCATAACCTTATTATTTTTTTTTTTTTTCATTTCAGACCCCTTTGATTAGTGACAGTGACCCAGATGACCCTGAGCCTTTCCATGGTTTTTGATGCCTCGCCCTATACATCAGGTAAGGAATCCTTAACAAATTTGTATAAAATGTTTTATAAATTGCTAATAGAAATTTTATTAAAAGTGTACATATGCTACAATTACATCCACCTTATAATATATTTATGTACCCTATCATTCTTTCCAGATCTAGATGTTCCCTCATCAGTTGATACGAGTATCACCTCTCCAGAGCCCAAATCAGTTGATACGAGTAGTATCACCTCTCCCATTCCTTCAGGTAAAAGAATCTTCATTTTTTATATTGAACATACGTATTACACACTACATATGTCAAACAGTAATAACATGTGCAGTAGTTACAGTAGTAGTAACTATCATTTTATATACTTTTTATCATTCCAGACTCCCAAGCACCTGCCCATCCCACTCCATAGCCCAGCCACCCACTCTCATGTACCATATGGCCATCCCAGTAAGCAAGCCAACCACTAGAATTTGGTAAGGACATTTTTTTTTATTAATGTTTTATTATTACATATGTAATAACCATGTTATGTATGTAACATACATACTATAATCATATGTACTATTACATTATCATTCCAGACTGGCATGCACCTGTGACTTACATAAACCAGACCTCTACATAGCCTACATGTCTTCATTTTGCTGAAGGTAAGGAATTCTCAGTTGTGTTTAATGTTTGCATACGTACAATAAATTTTGTACACCTAAGTGGTTACATACTGTCCTTTAATATTAATTCTTCATTCCAGACTGCCCATACATCCTAGCCTGTTATCTGTGATAAAGCACACTGAAGTTAGGTTTGGAATGCATCCTTATCATGAATGCTCTACACCTCCACCTCCATCTCCCACAACCCAGGACCCCCTCCATGATGCAGGCTATGGGGCCACATAAAACTTTGTCCAGGGTTACTACATAACATAAAGGTAAGGAATTATACATAGTAGTAAACATACATTAAGTAAGTTTTATACGTACTAAAAAAAAAGTGACCAAGATCTCTCACATGGGATAAGTGATCAAGGTCCCTCATGGAATTACATACTACGTACTGTACACTCCCTGCTGAACAGGGGGTGTAGACCAATCATTTACAACATGCATACGTACCAGTTGATATTAAACCACTGTATGGTGCATATTACTGTATGTAACTTACTATGCATAGAGTACTTACTGACAAAATTATTTTTTGTACATTCCAGAACCCCCTGAATGATGTAGGCTATGGGGCCACATAAGACTTTGTGCATCCAGGGTTACATAGCACGACAACTTTAAACTAAAGGTAAGGAATTAATTAACATACATTAACTAAGTTTTATACATGTTATATATGTGATATTAAACCACTGTATGGTGCATATTACTGTATGTAACTTACTATGCATAGAGTACTTACTGACATACTAATTATTTTTTGTACATTCAGAACCTCCCTACGATGTAGGCTATGGGGCCACATAAGACTTTGTGCATCCAGGGTTACATAGCATGACAACTTTAAACTAAAAGTAAGGAATTAATTCACATACATTAACTTTTTTACTCTTGATATAACTCAAAGTAAGGAATTATAAACTAAAAGTAAGGAATTAATTAACATACATTAACTCTTTTACTCTTGATATCTATAATTTACATATTGCATTCAGGACTTTGTGTAGTATTTTGTACTAATTGTGTTATACTTTTACCTTCCAGAGCTACCAGACTGGGATTTTAGTGTACTCCAGGATCTACCAAAGTATTACATACTACGTAGTGTACAGTGCATAATAGTGTTTAGTGTATAATCTAACCTAAGGATTAAGTGTAGTACATTGTGCTTTATAGTGTCACAAGAGTTTAATAAAGAATTATACCTTCAAGAACCATCCTTTGCCATTGAAATAACCACACTACACATCATGCAATACTTGCATGTCACACAGGTAAGGTCTCTCTAACTTTTTCTTAGTTTAAGGCATATTTCCAAGTGTCGTTCCGGCTTACGACGCGCCTCAAGAACGGAACCCCCGTCGTAACCCGGGGACTGCCTGTAGTGTAAAGAGGAAAGTGTGACAGAGTGAGTTTGGCAGTTGGATTGATTAAGTTAATGTGGGGGGGATTTTGCCCGTTTGATTTTTAAGCTTGTGATCCAGCCACACCCTAAGGTCTTGGTCTTTGGGAGGCGAACATGAAACACATCCACAGACTAGAGCAGCCACACGCTTTCGACCATCAACTGCAGCACTGCAGATAGAAGAGCCTTTGGAAATAGGAGATACTACTGTCGTAGCAGGGACCTTCGACTTCTCTCAATCAGAGCCTTATCAACTTTACGACGGACTGGAACAGGTACAGGAGACGAAGATGGTTGATATAAGGGGCTACCACTTCTATGATCATGAACGCGTACATGTGAGGGAGAGACGCGGCCGTGTAGAGAAGCTGACGAAGCACTCTTTCCACTCGCAATTCTTCCGTTGTCATGAACACATACACATAAGGGAGAGACATGGCCATGTAAAGAAGTTGGAGAAACACCAGTGTCACTACTAGCAACCCTCCCGTGGTCACAACACGTTATGTGTAAGGGGGAGGCATGGCTGTGTAGAGCAGTTGACGAAAACACTCCTCTCTCCCGCAACACTTCCATGGTCATGAACACCTACATGTAAGGGGAGGCACGGCCATATAGAGCAGTTGGAGAAGCACTCCCCTCACCAGCAACACTTCCATCGTCACGAACATGTTGGGGAAAGGGGAAAGGGAGAGACGCAGCCATGCATAGAAGACGGTGAAGCACTCCTCTCACTCGCAACCTTCCCATGGTCATGAACATGTCATGCAAGGGGGAGACATCTCTGTGTAGAGAAGTCAGCAATGCACCTCTCTTCATTTGCAGAAGACGACGCCACAAAGTCTGTAATTCTCCGTTTGTCTCAAGGGCGAGGAGGAGATGGAGACGAAGAAGCAGGAGATGGGGTTGGAAGCTTCCTCCCTCTATGAGGTTTTTTTGCTAGAAGGGGCTGGGGAAGACTCACTCCTTCTACACCTCTTCTTGCTAGAGAGAGCAGAATACCTCTCTTAAAAAACAGAGTCCAGCCCCTCGAACATAGCTTGAAACAACGTCTCCGGTGGCTCAGCGAGAGGAAGAGAAGACGTCATTGGTGAATGAGATGACGTCACAACAACAGGAGGAAGAGACGCCACCACAGCTGACATCATAGGCCGAGAGGATGCTGGGAGTAATGTCACAACATCTCGAATGGCAGTTGGTCAATGGCCTCACTGGCGGACCGAAAAGGGTGGACCCAGCAAGTGTCGACGTTGATACAGGCGTCCCACTTGGAGGCAGCACACGAGACCATAGTAATGTAGGCCTGAAGGTGGGGGAATGCCAATAAGGCTGACAGGGGGTTACGAGCCTCCAAGAAATGCGACAGAAGTCCATCCAAGAAAGGGGAACCCTGTAGGTCTAGAGATTGCCAAACAACTGCCATCTTGTTTAATTCTGAATCTGAAATTAACGAAACAGACGGTGTAGCCACCTCCCTCCCAGGAAGGACCATTAGATTGTGTGACAGAGGGGGTTACATTAAACATAATCTCATCCTGTGCAACTCCTGATACTTCCAACAATGAATCGATGAAGAAAAGGGAGACAGGGGTACCACCAAAGCAGGAGGAACACTTCTGGAAGAGGGGGAAGCTGAAAGAAGGACTAGTAGAAACTCTACGAAGCCCCCTCTTCTTGTAAAACGCCCTCCACTGCGACTTAGACCAGGAACAACATTCCGGGCAAGGATTAGTAATTGTAAAAAAATTAGAATGGCACCTACAGAATGTCTTATGGGGATCTGTAATGGAAGCAGCCAAAAACCTGGAGCACGGAAAACCCCAGTGCCCGGGCACATGCGTTTGTAAGGCCTTGAAGAGTCGGAGGACTCCATGATAACAAATCACATACACAAACACACAGAAAAGAAATCACAAGCAAGCAAAGCAACCGGCTTGGAAGAAGAGCGAACACGACTGCTCTCCAAGGTGGTCAAAGAAAGACTGATGCATCACGAGGTTCTGGCCTGGTTGGTGACAGTTTCCACCTTGTATAGGTCGGTGACCAGTTTCCACCTTGTATATGCATGAGTTGCAGATGCCACAGATTCCTTGCTTTACAATCTTTGATTGTTTTTAACTGGCTTCCAGCTGGCTCAAGAGGATCCTATTGTTAAGACCGAAGATTTGTTCTGGGTAAGAACAAATATGATTTTAAGCAAACTTAAGTGTCTTATCTGCAACATTCCCTGTTGAGTAAGGCCTCCAGCTCATCTCTTTCTTCGTATGTTTTACCTGACCCCACTATTTCAGCCAGATATGTAACATTTCATGATAACCGCTCAGGATTTAAAGCCCCTTCTCCAGTAAAAAAATAAGAACATTAAAAAACTTTGTAAAGAAACATATTTCTCAAAATTTTAAATATGAACCTTGAAAGTACTCCTAGAAACCACACCATAAAGCTGCAATCCAAAGGTAGACACTGGCACCTTAGAAGTATCTGCTAAGATGTATGTAATCACACCTCAGTCATTAATTAAAAAAAAAAAAAAAAAAAAGGCAGGCAGGAAAAGAAAATTGAATAGCAAATGTTAGAATAGCAATGAAAAAGGGCAATCCAGTAAAAGGGAAACAATCTGAGATATTGCATAGATATCAACAGTGCTACAATTCAGAAAGCATACCTAAAAAGGGTCCAGTGGCATATGAATTGCTGAGACCAACCTTCTGTCTGATATACTAAATTCTTGTCATTCTGACATTCACATATCACAACTGTAGGTATATATATGATTGATAGGGTTGTGATGAAATAAATCATTATGCTGATAACAACACTAGGAATCAAAAGTGGTAGTTACATGGAGCTAAAGTTACGATACCATATGCACCCATTAAGTGAACTATGTAAGTATTACAATACTACTTCAAATAGCTTCATAAAATAGTAAATTAATTGAATTTATTAAATTTCATATAGAGACATACCTTAATAAACGTAATTGAAAACACAGGATTATGATCAGACTGTGTATGTATCTACTGATGAGTATGATGCTTGCTTCACTCCCAACTTGACATTTTCATAAGCATCAACATGAACCTGATAAAGAATTCTATCAGTCCATGCAGGTCTACGTCTGGAAATATAAAAGAAAGCATAACAGACAGTGTTTTGCTCAAGGGAAATAAACATTCACACTAGATTACCTGCCTTTCTACAATGCAACATTGTTACTTTACATAATTTCACATATTCCAAATGAATGTTGTTTCTTCAAGTGTCAATCTTTCAACTTGATTTTACAAGTTAAAATAAAGGAAACAACATCTGATCATTTCATTATATCAACTTACAAATGACAAGCCAGAATAGACCTGCTGCTAGTATTTCTACACTATACCTGGCCCATGAAATACGGTCTCTTAACATACCCGGTGCTAAAACAGACATGATATTTTTATAATAAGACTATTTTTATAATAAAACTAAGTTTTGTATATACTTACCCAGTAATTACATAGCTAGTTTCCACGTAATGGCAGCCTAAATTTAAATTTTGCAGATAGCGCTCCGATAGCCCAGTGTAGGTGTATAGTGCCAACCTCTAACGCCAATAATACCTAATGGTCTCATTTTGCTTTATGCACAATGCTCATCAGAGATCAGAGAGGAGGAGGGGAGGCTCTTATCATGTACAGTGGTTCCCCATATCCGTGGGGGAGTGTACCAGACCCCCCCCGCCCCTCCGAATAGTTAGAATCTGCGAATATAGTTGGAATTCACTATAAAAATGCTGAAAACGGCTTTTGGTAGGTAAGACTCAAGAACCCCCTAACCCCTAAAAATTTTATACCTGGAAGGAATTTTAATAGTTTTATCATAAAAAGTTCATTTTATGATAAAATAACTTTGATAAAAAAACCAGGAATTTCTGGATACTTCTCAGAAAAATATCGCAAATAGGCGAATTTTCCATAAATAATGGGTAGATGGCCCAGAGAGAAATGCGCAAATCCGGAGAATGCAAATATGGGGGGCCACTGTAATTACTGGGTAACAAAACTTAATTTTATTATAAAAAATTTTTGTATTTAAATGACTTACCCAGTACATAATTACATAACTGATTCTAAATTGAAAGGAGGTGGGATCATGGACATATCCTACTCCAAAACATTAAGTCATATAATGAATTTGAAATATAAAAGTTGCTAGCATTGAAAACAATGCTTGTCATTTCCTATCAGTTAGGAGAGCTACTGTAGATGGATATTACCTGTGGTTGGTACTCATCTTAACTTGGCGTGGTGGTATAGCAAGGGTCGCCTCCTATTTGGGGGGAACTTTGCAGCAAGGGAAATGCTCTGATTCCTAGCAAAGCATGATTGGTGCCTGCCCTTGCTCTGGGTACAGCACCCAAATTAAAAACCAGAAAACCCTGACACCTACACTGAAATAAAGTCAAGACCCATCCACTGAGAGTGGAGGGTGCTCCAGGTACATTGTACCCCTGGCTTTCAAACTCAGCACCTTATTGAAAAGGTGAAGAGATAGTAAGAGAACATACTGCGTTTCCTTCCACTAAAATTTGGTCCAAGATATTGAAAAATTTTGAAACTGTTGCTTATGCTTCTAGTAGTTTGATAATAATATGGCTTCAAGAGCATATGGCATCTCAAAAGTAATGAGGTAGAGGCTGTTCTGATGTACTTAGCTTCACTTCAAAGTATGCAAAAGGCACTCCACAGCACTGAGTGTCTTTTAAAAATGAAGTCCACATAAAATGGAAGACATGACATTTAGACAGAGGAAGACAGGTTCTTGCCATAATTCCCTAAGTTATTATAGATGGTTGTCTGATTCCTGTTCAGCTTAGGGAAATCCTGAAAAAAAACTCCAACTGGACAGAGAGCTCTCTATACTATTCTGAGTCTAGCCAGTGGTGCATTAAGGGGGGGGGGGGAAATCCCTGTCATGTAAGGCTCTCATGGATATGAACAACAGAAGTAGCTTTCTTTCAAATCATCATTACTAGTACCAAAAATTTTGCTTATTTAATGATTATTTCAACAAATGTACAACAACTAGTATATATTTGTGTGCATACATATACTACATATAAATATTGATATAAGTGCCCCCCCAATGAAAGATTTCTAGATCCGCCATTGGAGCTAGAGCCAGATGAGCTAGAGACAAAGGAGCTGGCAGACACTTGGAGTTTGATTTGGCATCCAGATCTTGGATAGAACCTTGAACCTTCCTGATCAGAGGTTGTACTACTTCTGCTAGAGTCAAAACCTCTCTGATTATGCACAGTAAGTCGCTAAGGAGATGGAAGACTTGGAAAGGAATGAAGTACCTCGTTGAAGAACCTGAACCACCCAAGGTTCTGCCCCCCTGCGACTCCATTCCTCCTAAAATAGTTGCAGTCTGCAACTATTCTAGTGCAAAGGACTAGAGATACACTTGGAGGAAGTCTTGATGGAAGACTTCTTAAATACTACTTTGAAGAGGGCCAAAGGTTGGGGCGGGGTCTCTTTTGAGGACATGACTTTCTTCCTCAAAAGGGTAGTTGCAGAGGTGAAAATAAAAAGCCTTGGCAGGAGCAGAAGTTGCTTGTGGATGCTACGACAACTGAGCTAGTAAGTCATGCGTCGAATTCTTCTGAAAGGCAGACAGAACCTCCCTCACAGTGCCTTGAGGGAACAATTATGACTTATTGAAGGATAAAAACAAGAGGGCCTAATTTTAAGTAACTGCAACCCCTTTGGAAGTGAAGGAACACCAAAGCTCTTGCTTTATAGGGGTTCCCCATGGCAAAAACCTAGGCTACCTGATCCAAACCGGAAATAATACAGTAGTATTTGGTCATTTCCCAGTACCACAAAACATGCTTCCACCTCACTCTCTCCCAACTTTACCTTCAACCTCACTTCTTCCCATCCAACTGATCTTCCTGCTACTGTACAATTTATTGACACTCACTGATTTCCTTTCAACATTCCAATTCACTCTCTCAACATACCTAACCACACGTGTGTTAGCTGATGATATTTGCACTCCCATGTCCACCAATTCACAGTACATACTGTCCTCCACTGATATCTACTCCCACAACCATTGTATTTCCCCTCGTGTCAACACTGACACTTGTCTCTTCCACAAATCAAACATCCTTCATTTACTTCCTTACTATCATCTTCTACTCCCAACAATTCAGATGTTCTCTCTTCAGCATTTTTTCTTTCTCATATTCCTGTTCATAGCTCTTTTTTCTACAACTCAGGTACAGTGTACCCCACTCAAACACTGCAAGTGAAATTCTTGCTCCACTGCTTTCACTCCCTCATGCAGATATACTATGGCTTCTCCCCTACGATGTGTACAAACACAATCACCTTATACTTTTTACTCACTGCCATCAAAACCTCCTGAAATGGGGCTACTCCAAGACACATCATAGCTCTTAGGCTCTTCCGATACCATTCTACATTTCACACTCCCAAACCTCCAGGTCTTTTCCAAACTTCTTCAATTACCTCCGACCTCAGTTCATTAACAATTCCAGGTACCTGTACCTTCAAACCTTCAGATTCCAAATACTATAATCTGTACCATAGGGTAAAACATCACGGCAGGCCAAACAGGCCACCTACAATCAACGCTTGCCACCCTCCGAAAAAGTACATTATAACGCGTCCTGACACCGGAGATGGGCATCAGTCGCGACTTCTTGTTGGTGAGAAACATAGCAAATGACCTCTACTCTCCTTTCGAAGTAAGTATTTTCTCCAAAGTTAGAAATTAAGGCCAAATTTTAAGATTTAAACAGAGGGTACTGAAAAGGGCGTCCACGGCAGTGGAAATCTCACCAAAACGCTTTAGAAATTTTTACTTACAACTAAAAATGTTTCGAAGATTGACGCCATCTCGATGTTTCCGGAGCCGCTTGTGTCAACAAACTTTCCATTTCCTGTGATAAATCCGCACACCACTTGTACCCACAGACGCTGGGGCACTTTCATCACAACAATCGAAACACGGTTTCTCACCAGCAAACAAGTAGGAGTAAACAACTGTTTGGTAGATGACGAGAAGCGAGCTCTTAGCTAATTTTTAAATAATAGTAAAACATCAATATTTTACATATTTATGATGATTAATTTGAAAATATTCGTTATTGAAAAAGTAACTCGACTCTGACTCAGATTTAAGTAAATTATTTTTCTGAATTAGAACGTTCTTTTAAGTTCTGTATTATGACGTCACGACATCTTGACTTTCGTACCTATTGTAAATAATTGCTATATCAAAACGGTTTTTGCAGAACAGTTTACCAGTTATTCATGCAGATTGTTATCAGCTATTCATGTAATTGTTATAATCGTAATGCGCATATATATCTTTATTATTTACTTTTTGGATATATGAAGAAGTTTTACTGCCAGATTACCGCCGTAGTGTGACGCAATCGTTTTCGGTCCCTGGGCCTCTGTCTGTTTTCGCAATCATAAGAAATTATGGGGCCGAATTTGCAATGACCAGAAAGTCGTTAAAAGAGGAAAGTTAGCATTGAGGGGCATATGTTTTGACTGAGAAAAATACAAATTTATTCAATAGCTAGCTTGTAAAAAATACTTGGTTATAAAAACTTGATTGACAACTAAGCAGCATGTCTACTATGGGTTTCAGAGACTGCAAGCACGTTTTTGGGCAATACCTATTTCTGTAACGAACACTCGTAACAGAACGAGATTTTGCTATAGTGCATTACACCCAGTGCCGTAATTTATAAGGGTATCGTGAATCACTAATCGTAAAGAATAACGACACTTGTCCTTGTACCAAGAGACAAAACTCCATTATGCAGAAATGGATATGAACACGCGTAAAAAGCTCCACCTACCCCAGGCCCCCCCTTCCATCGCCACCCCTTTCCTTCTCTGTTCCTGTGCCTTCCTTTCTCTCTCTCTCTCTCTCTCTCTCTCTCTCTGTTGCCATTCGGTTTGTGTTGACCCTCCAAACTGGGTATAAGACTATACACAAAACGTTGAAATGCTAAGAATGGCAAAATCATCATTGCCACATTAGTGGAGGCTTCACACATACGCCGTTTCATTATTATAAACTGTTTCCATGAATTCTAGTTGTCATAGTAATGCAATAATGATAAAATTGCTTTAATATTTATGTACGTATATATACTTCCAATACATAGCCTAATTTCATTGGAAGTATATATACGTACATAAATATTAAAGCAATTTTATTTTTCATTATTGCATTACTATGACAACTAGAATTCATGGAAACAGTTTTATAATAATGAACGGCGTATGTGTGAAGCCTCCACTAATGTGGCAATGATGATTTTGCCATTCTTAGCATGCAAACATTAAAGGTTACATTTATTTCTGGCATACGATTATTAAGAAATTCAAAATACTAATATAGACTAAAATCAATGAAAAGTGCTAGCAAAAACAAAAAAGCAAAAAAAAAAAAAAAAAAATATGTATATAATTCAGTTATCCGTAGTCGTTCCTCTATGCACGTATCCGTAGTCGTTCCTCTATGGTTTTCGGCAGCCAGATGTACGAAAACGTTAGAAACATTTGATTGTATCTACTTTAGAAATATCTGTAATTTTTGGGGGTAATTTGGTTGCAAAAAAGGGATAATATACATGAATTAAATCAAAATTTTTAAATAAAGTAAATTTAAACTAAATAACGAGTAAAATAAACAATTTAGGGAATAAAACTTTGCAGTTTCGTCGTCTGTCGTCATCTGCTGTTCGTAACTGTGTTTGTGGCGCGCGCGCTTAGAAACCAGGAACAGCAACGGGTTTAAAGTGCAATGTGGGGTGAACTGAGACCAAAATGTGTATAATAACAATCAAATAAGCACTGTGGAGTTTCAGTTGCGATGGCAGTAAGGATAAAAACCACCGATTACAAGATAAGAATGAATTCAGTTTCAACCATAACCCCGGGAATAACAGGTTTCATACTTTCACTAATATAGGCAACAAAATGTTGTTTTTATTGTGCTGATTACAACTGCAATCTTGAGTAAGATCAAATAAATTTTGTTACCTATATACGCTAACATTGTTCAAATGAGTGCTGGGAAGGCTGGGGAAAGATGGTGGCCGTCACTGATCAGAACCTTCTATGCAACGTAACCGCCATATTGGATTTCAAAACTGCCTTGAAAACATATTTTACGAAGAGCTCACATGCTTATTTTAGTTCGTATGGGGCTTTCATATATCACATTATGTTGACGAAACTTCAGTCTTTTAAATGGTATGCTTAGAGTTGCAATTGTATTCTTGTTTCACCAATTAAATATCGAGTGAATAAGACCCGTCCACCGTGATGAGGGTTGGCCTGCCGTGGTGTTTTACCATAGATGTTCAAACATCAAGTCATCATCCCCCTTACTCTCACATACTACTAACAATCCTCTGGCAGATACTCTGGTCTTATGTCTTTCATTTTCTGTTCTTTCCTTTCCCCAGGTAGCCTAGAAATCAACTCTGCAATAACATTCCTTTTTACCTGGGATACATTCCACCACAAAATCACCACTCAATCCCCTGCAGTTAGTGCAATTCTAGCATCCACTCCCTTCATTTTCTGCAGATACACTAGAGGTCGATTGTCCATATGTAACACAAACCTCACACCATACAGAAACAGTTGTAAAGCTTTCGCACAAAATGCGTGCAGCCATTTCTTCTCTTCTCAGTAGTTAGAATTTTTTCATTTTCGCCCCCCTCCTGCTGAAACTAAATGCCTTACTTGACATAATGCTATCACCTCTTTGTTGGCTTTCAATTCCTCCTCACTACTTGCTTTTGCATCAAACATCCACATCGACACTCCACTTGCATTTGTATACACTTCTAACTTAATGGCATCTTTATCATAGTCAGGGTATGCCAACTCCACTCCTTCATATTTCCTCTTTTCAACTTCTCTCTTCCACATCCTTCATCATTTCCTCTTTCAACTTCTCAAATACTTTCACATCTTTTCATCCTCACGACTGTACTCTTCTTACAGTCTGTCCATTCTGACAACAGCTTTGCAATCCTGAACAATCTTCCATAAACTTCCTTCCAAACTCAATCAATCCCAAAAATCCACGCCACTTTCGCACAGTCCTAGGCTAAGGGAAATTTCTCACTTTCTCCACAAATTTTTCCGCTTTTCATACACCTGACTCACTCACCTTATGACCCAAAAACTCCACTTCTTCCATGAACCACTCACACTTACTCACCATTGACTTTCACCCCACTTCCTTCCCTAGCTTCTTCAACACCACTCGCATCAATCTCATGCTCTTCCATGGTCTTACTCATACCGAATGTCATAAAGAAACACCAACACATTTTCGTGGGGAAAACCGCTCAGTACCACATTCATGGCTCTTTGGAAATGCAGCTTGGTGGGTCATTAGCAAATTCCAAAACTGAGATTGCAGGACTGATACAGTTTTTTTATAGTTGAGGAGAGCAGTTTATTTGCCTACAATCTTCTGCCACTGGCATCTGATAATACATAACCCTTACCAGACTCATTTTGTAAACACCTTCACCCCATGCATACTGTATACACAATTGGATACCACACACATACGGAATCCTTTTCTTTACTGTTATTTCATTTACTCTCCGATAATCAATACACATTCTTAAGTCTTCCATCAGGCTTTCTTACCAGCACAATCGGACTACTCCAAGCACTCTTACTGGGTTCAATTACTCCTATCCTTTCTAATTCCTCACACTGCTGTTCAATCTCTCACATTGCCGGAGGAGGAAAATGTCAGTCTACGATAAATCAGCAAGTCGTCAGTCAGTTGAATACAGAACTCCAGCAACCTGGCTGTCCCAAAGTCCTCATTACCTTGACTCAACACAACCTTTCTTTCCCACAACAGCTCATACACCTGCTCTTTCTCGTACTCTCTCAACTTCTTATTCACTCTCACCTTTTCCCTTACCTTTTCTTTACTCCCCTCTTCTGAATTTTCCCCTTTGGCCATCATATCATACCCCTTAACATATTTATTATTACTCAAATCAACCACACTTCTTAAGCTTCCCAATGTATCAGCCAGATGTATTCCTCTCCACCTTTTCTTTTTCACATCCCCACACACCTGTAAACACACCTTTGGGTCCTTTACATCCATAATTCCATAAAAAACATGTGTGACGCACCATATTTCATAGCATGCAGAGCTACCATCTATTATGAATATTTCACCCAAACTTTCTGCGCCAACTCAAACACTGGTTCTCCATCCTACTTTCACACTGCATACACACTCCAAATCTATTGGCAATGGTACGTCCTCCATCTCATACACCTCCACTCCAGAAACCAACTTTAAACTTCTCCATCCTCCTCCACATACAACTTCACACTCTTCTTACCCCATTTCATCTTCAAAAATCAAAATTTTTAAAAGTAAATTACATTTTTTCTAAATATAGTACAAACCTGAGGTCCTTTACAATAGGAATTACAAGTGGTGTAACTGGGATTAAGGCCGTTAAATTCTTTAACAAGGTAGTTAGGCAGTAACTACCACCCGGTGGGCAGGGAGACCCACCTCCCCAGACATAAACACTCCAATTTACTTTTGGCCCATATTTCAGACTGAGGGGTGGCATGAGGTGGGCAATTATTGTAAAGGACCTCAGGTTTGTATAGTTAGGAAAAACTTACAGAAACTGTGATTTGTTCCTACAAGATATAATATACAAACCTTCTGTCCTTTAGAATAGGAAGACTCATTGATTGGAGGGAGGAGTCTGAGCGAGTCCCTAGAACTGACAGGAGTTCAGGACACCTGGGCAAATCCTCCTGGTCAAAAGTGTGAGGAGGAGTGCCCTGCCTCTGACACATTGACCGGAGTCTGAGAACTGGAAGATCAAAAGTCAGACCTTTGGGCCTTTTCAAAATGATTGCGGAATTGTAACTCATACAAAAAGCAGGGAAGAATATAAAGAGCCGGAGGCATTAAGGCAAAAGAAGAGATGTTCCTGCCTTATTGCCCACATCTCCTTCCTCCCTTTGCTAGAGGGAGGAGTGGAATTCTTCTATGATTCTGATAAGAAACTAGAAAGGAAACTCGATGTGTAAGCTTACCTCATCGAACACCTGAATAGCCAGTGTAAGTTCGAGTCCTATTTTCAACCCGAAGGAAGAGAAGTAGAAGGACGGGGAGAGGGAAGGAGGAAAGACCAGCCACTCTTGCATCCTTCTTACTTCTAGCACTGCACACCATACGCAAGAGATGCAACTTGTCCTCTCGAAGGAGCTGAGTAAGCAAACACAACTTGTTGAGTATCCACCACATGTCCAAGGAAAAGGTGTTCCAAGGACCTGTGGGTAACTACCCCAAGGAAGAAAATAATGTGGTCCTCATGGGACTACATCTATCGTCTATTCCAACAAATTCTTCAGAGTGTGATGAAGACCAAGCCACTGGCACTGTGCGCTCTTGGGAAGAACATACAGGTGGCATAGCTATCTGTAGAGATGAAGCCTGCATTCTCGAAAGACTCAAAAGGAGCCATATCCTCAGACACTTCTTCATTGGCAAGCCCATAGTGGAGAAAGGAAATCAACATCCAATGAAGGGTGACAAGTCTCCACAGAGCCAACAACCCATCAACAGGACAAATTAATGATGGATCTGGATCAATAAATACATTCCAAGACATAGAGGATCAAGAATGATTTGACCCATCAAAACAGACGTCGAAATATTCTACATCCAAGACATAGTAGCGACATGAAAATCCACCTTTTGAAGGGTTATGTTGAAGATGATCCATGCAACACATCAATCCTCTTTGCCACTGCCGGATGGAGACAGTATGCAGTCTTAACAAACAAAAGCTGTCTGATGACTCTCATAAGAGTTTGTATGTCCCAAACAGAGTCAAAAGCCATTCAGAGGCCTGGCACCCTGGGATGGCAAGACCAAGAAAAAGTTTCTCATAAGTAGTAGAATCTCAACTGAAGAGATGCAATACCTGCAGACCTGCTTCATTCTCTAATGAGAAAGAAGCGAAGGGTTGCAAGCTGGCCGAAGGGGACGTTTCTATGGCCCCGATACAACAGGAAACCAAAGTTCATGTCGAACTGGTAGTTCCCTAAAATGGGAACACTGGAGAGGTGGAGTTCAAACTTCTGTGACATCCATCCTGAACAGATTGAACGTACATTCGGTGAGATCCTAAGATCGAACCACGAACATAGTCTCTCGTATTTGTTTGAACTCTGGGGAGTAGACTCAGTAGAGTTCCTCTTATTCCAACACTAGTCCTGGTGTAACCCAGGAAGTAGAGGGGAAAAAAAAAAAAGAGGAGGAGTGACCCTTCTTGCACACTCTTCTCTGAACTTGTGGTGATCATAGCAATGCATAGAGTAGGAAAATGTATTTGCCTCAGCAAAAAACATTTCCTGAAGGGAGAGCAAAGGTTCTCAACTCACCAAACTAAGCATTCTTTCCTACAGCTGGTTCATTTGTGGGAACACAAGTGAGATTTGAGCGGAGTTAAATGCGCCAAAGGTTGGAGAGAATTTGCCATGTCTTGCTACGCATCTGTCTTCTCCATGATCGAACCTCACAAAGAGGACTGTTCAGAGAACCACCTCCTAGCTTCCCCAGATGCCTTGTCCCGAGGGACAGCAACATCAACATTGACACCTGAGGAAGAGCCATTCCTGGCTTTCACAGGTGGGTCTGAGTCGCCAACGCAGCTCGGTCCCTCCTCTCACCCTGTGCCACTGTCGCAACAGAGAAGACTCCCCATTACTGACTGTGGGTGTACGACTCCCTTTGGAGGTTGTATACTCAGGGTAACTTGTGAACAAATACCTGACACAGCTCCGGTTCTATGTGCCCTTGGAACCAAAGACAGGAGAACGAACCTGGGTCCAAATTCCTGGGGCTCCCGAGACACCAGATCCTGGGGACAGAGCCACTGTTCCCACTCCTGAAGGAGCAGGAGAGCCGATGAGAGAGCCAAATGCTTCCTCCCTGGGGGAAGGATGCAGACCCTTAAAAGTCTCGAGTCAAGACTTCTTAGGGGGTGGAGAAGCTCCCTTCCTCTTCTTAGGCTGGGAACCCTTCGAAGAGGGAGGTAAGGAGGCGTCAAAGAGAGGTAAGGAGGTATCGGAGGATGATGCTGAAGACGAAGACGACGACCCCTTCTGTGGACCTTGATAGTCTGACAAGATCACACCAGGACTGCAACATGGGAAAGGAGGGTGCCATGCCATGGCAAGGGACCGCATTGATCAAAAGCAGAGAGTTCGTTTGGCAGAGCCAAGAACTCAACTCGGCAGCGCTGGGCTGGCAAGCCGAGTCAAGTGAACTAAGCAGGCCATCACCACATAATTATGGATGGTAATCGTCAGGAAAGAATTATCACTTCTTCCCAGTTAACTCTTCTCATTGGGGGTGATGCTCTAAGAAGAAGAATAAAGAGGGATTATGTGTCTGCTGTCCAATGTGTTCGGACCGTAGGGTTCAAGATACGAGGACAGGACTTGAATATGCACCAAGATGTTGGCATGCAGTACCAAGCCTTGCATAGAACTCAAACCAGACTGAAGAGCAAACTCTTCTGTACTAGTAAAGACTTTTCTCACTTCCCAAGTACTCATGATAGCAAGTGCTCAGTGAGTGCTAGAATTCGCAAGAATTCCTGTGCTCAGCGCGAGTCTCAACTCTTGTAAGACAATAATCAGGCGAGACTGGTACAAGGCTCGCCTGGTGCTTGGCAACATGATGAAGCCAAGCAGCTGGCAAGCCCGAACAAAACCAAGGGATCCAGGCTCTCAGCGAGACTCTCACCCGAATGTTTGGAAATGAAGAAAACCAAAACACTCTGAGAACGCCGAAAATTCCATGGAATTCCAGCACTCAGCAAGACTCCCAATTCTTGTAACAACAATGATCGGGAATTTCCATCTCGCCCGAGTGTTTGGAAATCATAGAAGACCATAACACTCGGA
The DNA here is from genome assembly GCF_015104395.2 of Macrobrachium nipponense. NCBI lineage: Eukaryota > Metazoa > Arthropoda > Malacostraca > Decapoda > Palaemonidae > Macrobrachium > Macrobrachium nipponense. The sequence continues at coordinate 13,100,465 of NC_061099.1, forward strand.
GAGTGCCAGAAATTCCAAGGAATTAAAGCATTCGGCAAGACTCCTGAATTTCGTTAAACAATCCTCAAGGAGGGGTCCCTCTTCAACTTCCGTAGAAATCAAGGAGGAACAGGTATTAAAACGAGTCCTATATGCGAGCATTTAAGACTGAATTAAGAGTGTAATTCAACAGAATATGCACTCGAGGCTCCCAAAATGCAAAACCCCAAAGGGACTGCGGATTGGAATATGCCCAAAGGACAGAAAGAGCCAGGGAAAACTCAGTCTTTAGGTGTTCGAGTCCTGAGAATCGGAACACCAGGTGTCAAGACGGTGAAAAGTCTCTCCATCACTGACAGAAGTTCCTTCCTTATCAACGTGGCCTTACGTTCAGTGGGACCCTAGTAGCCCTCCAGGAACGTAGGCCACTGACGCTGAATCCTGCAGGAGACACTGCAGGACTCCTCCCATTCACCTCACCCCTCCTGACGTTGCCCAAGGAATCATGTAGAGGGAATAGGAGAGGAGGATCAGATGCTCTCATTCCTCCTTACAGCAGCACTGTCAAAAGGAATGAGCCATGCTTTGTCACCACAGCGACGTGGGTCTGGAGAGAGTGGTTGCCTTGGTGAGACACTTTCCTGAGGAGAATGCAGAGGTTCTTGTTGATCTGTAGCAGTGCCACTGCTAGCAGCGGCGCACCTGGCGAAAGCCAGTTCTGTCTTTGCAGGTGTGTCCAAGCTGCGGTTGGTCCATTCTCTCACTCTGCACCACTCTCATCGAAGAGAAGACTCCTCATCACTGACTGTGGATATGGAGCTTGTACATTTGGAGAAACTCGTAAGTCTCTCAAACAGCCCTGGTACCAGAGACAGGAGAACAAACTTTGGTTCAAACTCCTGAGACTCCCGAAACACTGGACCCTGGGGACAGCGTCACGGTCCCAGTCCCAAAGGAGCAGGTGAGCCAACGAGTGAGACAACTGCTTCCTTCCCAGGGAAAGGATGCAGACCCTTAAAAGTCTTGTGTTGAGAATTCTTAAGGGGCAGAGAAGCTACCTTCATCTTTTTAGGCCGGGAAGCCTTCGAAGAAGAAGGTGAGGAGGCGTACGACGACGACGAAGACAAAGACATCGACACTTTTCAAGACCTCTTCTTCCTTGACTTCTTCGCTAGCTCCCGCAGGACTTCTTCTCATGATGAAGCAGAGTCATCGCAAAAGTAGAGTTAACAACCACAAGGTAGCTGTGTAGATGCTGTCCAGTGATGAAACACCAGGATAACAGGAGCAAACAAATATAATTTTTTCAGCTGGGGAACCATACACACACTCGAGAGCCAATGTCACAGCATGCTAATGAGTCACGGGTACAATTCCGAGGGTCAGGATAGCCAACACGAAGAGATATCCAGCCATCCACTGCTGTAATCTACTATCGTTAACTGTTAGCCTGCAGTAAAAATTAAATGTGATTAAAAAGAAGGATACGCCTTTCACACCAAAGGGCACTGCCCTCCGAAACAAGAGGAAATCCCTCAAACATCAACACCACATGCCCCCTTCTTTGTCCAATTAGTTAGCAAAAGGGGTGAAGGAGAAGGGAGAATACCAGGAGAGAAAAATAAAGGACAAACCTCCGACGTTTCTTCCTGGTAAATTCTTCAAAGTGCAAGCATAATGTCAAATAAATATACCGTCACACCCTTACATTAAAGGGTGAGAATAAGTGATAAGGGTGTAGATACAAATGAACTGCCTGTGAGAGATGGGTTGTAAGTGGGACTTCTGTTTAGGGGAACGAGTAGATACGTAGTTGTTCATGTGTTAGGGTAGAATGTGGGGAAGTGTTACTGAAAGCATTGATTGATACTGGTTGCAGGGGAAAGGGGAAAGGTGGCTAGCAAGGCTTATCACAAAAAGTGGGTTTGTATATTAATCATTAATATCGAACACAGTATAGTATTCAAAACATTTTAGAAACAATAAAAGAAAGACCCCACCATGAAGTCATGATTAATGACCAGTCAGCAAGAGCTCAAAAAATACATCTCTCGAAGACAGTTCCAAGTAAATTGGAGTGTTTATGCCCAGCCAGGCAGGTCTCCCCACCTACTGGGTGGTAGTTACTGCCTAACCATCTTGTTAAAGAATTTAACATCCGTAATCCCTGCTACACCGCTTGTAATTGCTATTGTAAAGGACCAAGGGTTTGTATACCGTGTAGGAACAAATGCATACTCCAGTAACATATACGGTACCTCTCATTCACTCTGTCGACAATGTAAATATAAAAACTCCTCCATCTTTATTCCTGCAACAGTAACCGACTCGGCAAACCTTGCATACACCTCCACTTCCAATCCTCCAATCCCTGTTACATATCCAGCACATTCCTGACTTTGTGCTATGTTTTCTTTTATTTTCTCATATGCCTTTCTGAAAACCACATTTCCACTACAACCAGTACCAATCAATGCTTTCAATAACATTCCCCCAAATTCTACCCTAACACATAAACAACTATGTATCTACTCGTTCCCCAAAACAGACATTCCCACTTACAAACCCTTCTCTAACATGCAGTTCATCTATCCCTTCAATACCCGAGGCTCTCCAAGGTAAACCCTGTTCATACTTAGTTTCCCTGGGCTTGTGGTTTGCTACAGCAGACTTCCTTCACATGACCCTACATTCCACATCCTTCACACTTACTCAGAGGAATCTTACATGTCCTGGCAAAATGCCCACTCTTTCCAGTTTCCACAGTGACTTCCATTTACTCCTACTCTCCTTCCACTAGGGCAGTCTCTCATACGATGCCCCACCTTTCTGGAGCCGAAACACTTCAACTCTTTCACTTGCAGGCAGTCCGGCAAAATATGTCCTCTCTTCCCACAGCCGAAACCCTCGCCATTGGCCCATCTAGAATTTGCTTTCACATGCCCAGTTCATCTACACCTTTAACACTCCTTATCACTACTACTCATTCCCATCTGACTTCCCCTCATTTTTCCATTTGCTCTATTTACACTTCCACTCCTAAGCCACTTTTGGCCTCTGCTCTAGCTCCTTTTCCCATTATTTCCCACATTCACTTGTAGAGTTTTTCCTCCTCTTTCCATCCGATCTCTCCTACGCTCCTTCAACAAGGCTCGCATCACACTTGGCTCCTCACTCACCACAGTGTCCTTACATGTCCTTCCATTTACAACTTCAGACCCAACATAGAACTCTTTTGATTCATCATCACCTACTCCCAGATCTTCTACGATCTTGAAAACAACCTCCCAATTTAAGCTCTTCCCTGACCAACACTTCTGATCTCTTTTCTTCTCATTAAAAATTAAGCTTTCCTCATGGATGGTGGCCAAGAACTTCCACATGAGGTGTTTGTTTTCCTCAATTCCTTCCTCTCCATAATTCCTTCTGGCCCAATGCTTCTAGCCTACATATAAGCCCACTTCTTCCCCAACCTTCATTTTTGCCTCCTCAAACTTATCGTGCTTTTTGTAGACCACACTCCCTTTCATTCTTCCCAACTGGCCAATCACTCTTGTTTTGACTGACTCATAACCTGACTCACTCTCACACATATTTCTATATCACATCTTCAACCACCCATCCAGGAACTCTACCACTGTTCAGGTAAAAGGGGAGCACATCACTCTACCCCGTCAGACTCAGCAAACTGCCAAAAAAAAAAAAAAGCAATACCTTCTCTCCTACACATCCATAAATAACATGGCATAGAAAAATAATAATAAATCAATCACATATACTGTACATACCCAACATTCAGCCCATCACAATGCCAGTCCAGCAAGTGTAGGTTCAAGTCCAATTCTCAGCCTGAAGGAAGAGAAGTAGGAGAACAAGAAAGGAGGAGGAGGACAGGCCAGTCACTCTCGAATCCCTCTCACAACCAAAACCACACACCTTAGGCAAGATGCAACTTACCCTCTTAAAGGAGCCCGGTAAGAAGTAACTTGTAGTGCAGCCACTACAGGTCCAAGGAGAAAGAACCTGGGGACTGCCTGTACTGGGTAAGTCACTTATACAAAATAATGGTGCAAGATGTTTTAGTAAAGCCAATGAAACGAATGCTGAACTCTCTTAAAAGGAGATCCAACCTAGTAATTAACCACTGTTTTTCATATTTTTTATGTGTAACCAACTCTACTCACACAACAAGTAAAAAATAACAGTTTACTTCCTGCAAAGACACATACGTAGATACTGGTAGCAGAAAAAAAATATTCATTTGTGTGAAAAGATTGTACTACTAGAAAATTAACTACTAATACAAGAGGACAGAAGGAAAACATTGTACTTTAACCCTTAGTGGACTGATCCCCTCATAGGAGTAGCAATACATACTAACAAGTTTTTGTTAGTGAACAGATCCACTCATAGTGAGCATCAGAATCACGTGCCATTGATTTTAAGGAATCGGGCGGAAAAGTTTCTATTACTTCTATAGCCCATAAATTCATTAATGGCAACTTTTAGACAACTTTTAGACTGGCTAAAATCAAGAAGCAGACATCTCATAAGATTGTTGTGATTTTGACTCCAAGGGAACAAGTACTGCCTCTATCTCTCTCACATCACGTCCCGGTCCGAATCAGAGGCGTTAACCTTCTGCAAGACTGACTGAATGTGCCCCAACAAAGGAAGCTGAAGAGATGATTTTGGGTCCTGAGTAGCTCCCACTAAGGATTCCAAGCAAGAAGGAGTGTAAGATGACCGAGCCCGAGTCCTACTTTCCAAATTGTTAAACCCATAAATGAGATCAACAACTTCCAAAAAGGAAGACAAAACTCTTGCGTGTCTCCCTCCTCCTGCTCTGGCAACGGAGACCGACAATGAGAAGGATGTGCAGGCTCCTCTAAGGCACCTTCCCCACTAAAATTAACGTAAGGGTTAGCAGCCAAACAACCCGAATCCCCAAGTAACCTGTCTGGGCTGGGTTCATGCATCGGCTTCCAAGACAAACCCACTACAACACTAGGAACATCACTTATCCCAACAGATGATTCATTAACATGTCCATGAATAGACACGGGTGTGGCGGACGTACGGACATGAGATGGGGGAGGAATCCCAAACACTCAAGATCAAAGGAGAATCCCCTAGAGTCGAACTCTTGGAAGCACCAGTGAGAGAGGCCAGGCAAACACTCCTGCTGCACCAACTCCGCAACTCACTACTTGTGACCCCTCTTGACAGGCACCTTGAGATCCTTATGGCGACGAATAGGCCTTGGAGAAGAGGGAGCACTTACATCATGTCACGGGCAGGGAAGGTCGCAACACGCTCGCGATGTGCATGGACAGGGGAGGTTGCAACACTCTGGCGATATGCATGGACGGTGGGGGGTGAACACACCTGTGATTCAAGGCAGAGGACGAAGCATCTCCTGCAGATTGCACACGGGAAGGAACACTAACACTGCCCAAAACACCAACACTCTCGGGAACATGTCCGTGTTGTTCCTCCCTCGTAGGCAAAGAAAGGACAAAGTCCTTAGCCTTCCAACGATTGACGCGCCAACGGGTCCGTAGAGGGGGAAGAGGGAGAGGAAGACAGCACTGGTTTCTTATGTGAACTCTTTCTCAGGAGCGGGGACAAAACAACACGTTTCCTACCAGTCCTCCCAACCAATAAGGCAGCCAACTTCACACCCAAAACAGAGTCCAACCTCTGAAGCGCTGCCTGGCATATGACCTCAGACTGATGTGCGCGGAGAAGGTTTCTGATGACAAGGAAGGGAGATGTAGCAAACTGGGCAGCAGGGATGATGTCACGGCTGAGAGAGGCAGATCAGAGGAGATGACTGGGAGAGACGTCATCGATGGGAGTGACGTCACAAGTGGTGGTGACGTCACGGCTTCCCCTCGGTGCGAGGGGGAATCAGACGCCACTGGCAGAGGAATACACAAAGTCGGATCCCGAGACGTCATCAACATGGGCTGACGACTCTGACTCGAAGAAGCAGCAGCAGACACTGGCGGAGCAATACAAGACGGCCAACCTCAGCTACCTATGAAGACGAGGCCGGGAGGAGGGGGGATGGCCTGGCCAGTCTGGGGAGGGGGGGTCCAAGCCTCCACAAAATGCGCTAGCAATCCCTCCAAAGACGGGGGACCCCCTAGCCCGAGCGTCTTCCAAATCGCTGCCATTTGGATGCCTCCGACTCTAGAAGAAAAGAGATTGATGAAAAAGCCTCACCCTTCTCGGGAATCAAATTAACTCCTGAGGAAGAAGGGGCTACATTACAAACATCAGCCTGGTGGCCTCCCGATACTTCCAGCGACGAATCAATGGAAGAAAAGGAAGGAGACGCAGGAACGACGCTACTATGGGGGGTTGACTACTGCAGGGAGACGAAACATCGGGAAGAGGCCGAAAAACCCTCCCGAGTAAGAAGAGTTGAAACCCCCGATGTTCTCTCTTGCAAAAATTAGAACACACCTACTGCACGTTATGTGGGGGTAAGTCGCTGCCGAAGCCAAAAACGAGAACACTGAAAACCTGGGACTCCGGGGCACATACGTTAATGCCGAGAGGAGGCAGAAGCAGCCATAATATCAGCCAACACACACACACTAAACACAAGCGAAACGGGCAATGAACCGGGAAAAGGCCAAGAGAGGTTAACACGACTCTCACCCAGGCGGTCAAAGAAACGACTGGTGTAGCAGCGTGGTCCTTGATCAATCCTCACCCAAGCTATGAATGCGTTGCCAGATATCACCAGTTCCCTTGCTTTTATCTGCTTTTTAACCGGATCCAGCTAGGTGCTAGAAATTACCCTATTGTTAAGACTGAAGGTTTGTTTGCATATGAACAATTAAAAATAAAATAAAGTATTTTTTTTATGAAAAACATGTACAACTTGACAATTGTCTTGTAAAAGAAGCCCCACAAGGAATTATAAAACTGTCATTTTCAGCTCTTAGGGTTAAAAGTGCTTTTCACTTACGATAAATCATATGTTGAGCTCCCTTCCTGGTATTTATATGTTGGGGGGAAAGTTATGGATCCTTCTTTCAGCATAGAGAATGCTTCTCCATTCTTCTGAGCCTTGTGCACATCATCCATGTCATAAAGCTTCTCTAAGTCACCCATCTGCTACTCGCTTAGAAATGATCTCACTAGTTAAAGTGTTATCAAGTCTGAAGTTTAAGTCTCCAACCCAAAACACATAGCTGAGAAAGAAAACAAATGTTAAGAAAAATGAAAGCAATAAAATTTAACAAAGAGTAATTTTTTATTAATGAGGTACATTCCACAATTAATACTAGCTCATCTCCACTGAAAATGTGTATCTACCACAATCAAGATTTTTTCCACACACTGTTCTTGTTCAATTACTAATAATAATAGTTGTTGTATCTATTATTCACATTCAAGAATATATGAACACCATAATATGATACAAAAGCCTTTAAACTTCTACATTTCCTCCAACATTTTTAGGATAGGCTTCCTTCTGTAAACACATGAAAAACTCTTGCCTTTCTTGGTGAGATCCAAAACCAAACAAACCTATGGGGGAGCCTATCATATAAACTCCACCCCTTTCAGGAGAGATCCAAATCAACATATTACATTAGGACTCACTCTAGCCTATACAGGAAGATCTTTATACAGTCTCAGTTCCAATTCAATGTTTGTAGAAGTATGAGTATCCAATAGCGTGACAAAATTGAAAAATTGCAATCTATATGTAAATTAATAATGGAATACTGAAGCAGTGAAGTTCCAGTAATACCTCAGTAACCATACTCCAAAACAACAGATTTTACTCAATAACAGACTCCCAACTGCTGAATTCTCAAGTATAAAATGAGTTTTCTTTACATATAATATAAATTTTCATAATAAAATATATTATTTGGATACTTACCTACTGTCAAAGTTAGCTTATATCTCCACGCCAATAAGGTGAGTCGGCATTCAAACAAAAAAATTGAATGGCTGCCCAGGTGACTGTCTAGTTCACATGTTCTCCACCAGGTGTTTGGAATGTTTTAGCTCATCAGAATTTTGCTTGACAGCACACTTAGTTGTGAGGAGGCTGGGTGGGGTCCACTTTAACAGTAGGAAAGTATCCAAATAATAATTTTATTATAAAAAAATTTATATTATTTGGGATGAATCTTATCTACTGTTAAAGTTAGTTGATTCCCACAATGAGAAGAGGACAGTGGGTAGTGGTAGTGCAGCTACACAAAATTCCGCTCAGCCAATCGAGCTAAAGGTCTCTAGCATGAAACCCAAACATTCTTACCTGATCTGGAATCCTTTATAGATCTTACTACCACAAAAAAGTTGGATTCTATTCAGGGAGCAAGGCTCTCATACATGTGCAATGAAGAGCAGCCTTGTAGAGAAAACTGCTTTCAATTCAGCCAGAATGAAAGAGAAGCGGGTGTGAGGGGACCCCCTGTGCCTGGTCCAAAGCCCTATAAACAACAGCCTCTGAAATTAAATATACCTTAATTTTAATAAAGGTATGTTCCTATACAGAATTTGTGCCTTTACTCTCCCCCAAAATATTAAAACCTGGGATTTAAACAGTCTAAAGGATTGCCCTTTCTTTGGTTAAGGAAAAGACTACCCACTACTAGTAGCAGACTAACAGCTTTACTGTTTTCAAACACGATTCTGCATACTTAAGGTAGTGAGCAGATAGAACCAAATTGCACTTCTAATGCGCCACATTAATCCTATTCTCAAGCAACAAACTGACATAACACTAAATGAAGTTACAACTGCTGCTCACATTATGAATGTTTGCCTTCAACAAAGGTAGAAGATATGGAGCTAGTGCTCATGAACTAGCCTAATCATATACGTACATCACAGAGGACCTTGTGTTCTTTGACAAAGATGTTCCAAGTTTCTTAAAGCACACAAAAGAAAAAAAAGGTTAACTTGGCCTCTTCAGTGCTTAGCCAACCTTTGACAAAGACATTCAAGGTTTTCTAAAATCACAAATTGAAAAGTTAACTTTGCCTCCTCCAGGCTTACCCACTGAAAATAAAAAAGCTAGGTTTTCTAAAACCACAAAATAAAAGGTTAACTTAGCCTCTTCCAGGCTTAACCTTCGACAAAGACATTCTAGATTTTCCAAAACCACAAAACAAAAAGTTAACTTTGCTTCTCCAGGCTTAACTCTTGACAAGAAAGGTAGGTTTGTGAAACCACAAAGCAAAAAGTTAATTTTGCCTCTTCCAGGCCTAGCCTTTGCCAAAGACTTCTAGGTTTCCTAAAACCACAAAACAAAAGGTGCCTCTTCCAGGGTTAAACCTTTGACAAAGGTATTCTAGGTTTCAACATCACAAAACAAAAGGATAACTACCTCTTCCAGACTTAACCTATCTGAGTAGTTTTAATTGCCAAAACATGACAAAGAAGAAGTCCTCTTCTTCACCCCACTGGAGATTATATTGGGAATTCTGACAGTTCTCTGGAAAACTTAGCCTTAATATAATTCTCAGCTCTAAGGTAAAATATAAAATAGCATTCGCTTTACAACAGCTTTAAGAAGGGTGCTTGCAATAAATTTACTCTTAACTGCCAATAGTGCTAAATAAGGGATTTTGACGTAGGAAAAATCTATTTCTGGGTGATTGGCTCGTCGTCGCCCCTATGAAAGTATCCTTAATATCATTCTTTCTAGGCAAAATTAATCTAAAATTACCAGAGAAAAACAAAATTAAGAAAACTGTCAGTAAAAACTGACTCGCTCACTCTATAAAAGAATGTCGGTATGAGAATAGGGGCGAGTGGGATCACTACCACGAGTCATTCACCATTTAGACCTTCCAATCTAAAATCCCCACTAGAGAGAGCTGATACTAACGGGTGATGCGGCCGCTACTACTACTACTAGGGACGCCACGGACAGCAGCGCCCCTAGCGGTCATCCTTAATCTATGAACATCTTGTCCTGCAGGGTGGGTAAACAAGACAGGGTGGGTTTCATAGGGTGACACGAGCCAATCACCCAGAAATAGATTTTTCCTACGTCAAAATCCCCCTTTTCTGGGCTCAGCTCGTGTCGGCCTATGAAAGAGTACCAGAGAAACAGACAAGATGGGAAAAAAGGACCAAATGAAAATCAGTTGTAAAAAAACAGGTATATAATATAAGTGAATCAGGTATATTACAGAATACAAACTAAGTACTTAAAGCTAACTTATGCTAAACAATGACATGATAAAGAAAGCCAACAATATAAAGTACTTAAAATTAACTTATATTAAACATAGTAATATCCAATAATGCAATGCAAATTAACAAAATAGATTCACTTAAGTAAGGTATTTACATAATATACAAACACATTGTGTCCTACCCTAGCATAAAAATAAGGGTAGGGACACTGAAGTACATTATAAGTACATAGTGTGGATGTCCCTAGCAAAAAATAAGGGACAATCCACCAATATGATCTCAGCGGCTAAGGCTAGAGTATCCGAGTAGCATGGCGATAGGGTGAGGCATGTTGGAGAGGTAGGTAGAAAGGAGACCTGGGACTCTATACTATGACTACTATACAGTATCAGGAGAAACAATGTTTCCCGCTGCTACTGCAGAAAATTTTAAAGATTCCAAGGACTTTAGGTAGTGACGTTTAAAGACTGTCGGAGATTTCCATCCAGTATACTTTTTAAGATCCTCAAAGTTCATATGTTGAAAGTAGTTAATTGAGGTGGCTACTCCTCTGATGTCATGTGCTTTTGGAAATGAAATCAGATTGGCTTGTTTAATGAAGTAAAGGATCTGTTGTCTAATTCCTTTTACTGATAAAGTACCACCTTTTTCTCTCATGAAGAGAGAACCTGAGGATCTTGAGGATGTGCGAGATAGAAAGCTCTTAAAGTTGATACTGGGCAGAGAGAAGGATCTTGCGGAAGTGGGATGACTTTCCAAGGAGCCCACCTTGCAAGAGGATCCTCATTTTTAGCCAAAAAACTACGATCCGGAGCAAGCAGAACTTCTCCTGAAGGGAGGAATTCCACATGACCCGCATCTCTGGATAGAGCCGACAGTTCTGAAATTCTAGCTCCTGAAGCTAGACTTAATAAGAATAACGTCTTTCTAAGAAGCATTATGAATGTACAAGACGAGTTGTCAGTATCTGAGGCTAGTTTGAGGACATCATTTAAGAACCATGAGACTGCAGTAGGCCTTTGAGAGGGTCTAAGTCTAGTACAGGCTTTAGGAATAGACGTAAAGTAAGATTCTGTTAGGTCTATCTGGAAACCCAACTGAAAGATCTTCCTCAAAGCCGATTTATGAGTAGTAATAGTGCTAGCTGCTAAACCTTTTTCAAACAAGGATCTGAAAAAGGATATAGCTAAGTTAACTGTCATGGTTGTAGTGTTTGATTCTTTCAGGAAGGATGCTAATTTTTTAACAGCTGAGTCATATTGTCTAATAGTTGACTCTCTCTTATCTGATTCTAGGAAGAGGATGTTTTGCGGATCAATGTTAGCATCTTTGTTAGCCGCAAACTTCATGAAGTCCATAAAGTTAGGGTCTGAAGAATTCCTGAGGAAGCGAACACAGTCCTCATTTGTACTGATTGCGACAGCTTTGGGATTGGGAATCCGTTGAGGTCGGAGACCCAATTCCAGAAGCAGAGGATACCAGTTGCTCTTGGGCCAGTCTGAGCAATCAGAGCTACTAGTCCCTTGAAAGTCCTCAGCTTGCTCAAGACTTTCAAAAGAAGATTCACTGGGGGAAAGACATAAATTTTCCTCCACTGATTCCAAATCTAACGACAGGGCGTCCGTGGCATAAGCCAGAGGGTCCAGGTTGGGGGCCACATAGCAAGGGAGCTTGTGGTTCGCTTGTGAGGCGAAGGGATCCACTTGGAGACCTGGGACTCTCCGGCATATCCACGGGAATGACCTCGTCCAGGGACCATTCTGATTCCAGAGGGACCGACCGGGACAAAGCGTCTGCTATCACATTTCTTACCCCCCGCCAGGTGAGTGGCGGACAGATGCCATTTGTGTTTGTCTGCTAGTGCAAAGATGGCTATCATGACATGGTTCACATGTTTGGATTTGGACCCTCCTCTGTTGATGCAATGAACTACCACTGCACTGTCCAAAACTAGTCTTAGATGAGACTTTTTCGGGGAAGAAGTCTCTTCAGGGTAAGAAATACTGCCATTGCTTCCAAGACGTTTATTGTGAGCTGGCGGAACTGAACTGACCAAGTCCCCTGAACTTGTTTGAATTGAGAATATCCCCCCCACCCGGACAGGGAGGCATCCGTGTGAATGGTTAGCACTGGAAGGGGAATTTGAAGGGGTACTAGTTTGGCCAGGTTCTTCACCTTTGTCCATGGACGGAGCTGATTGCGAAGGATCTGTGGAATTACTGACAACTTGTCTCGAGATTTGGCGTTTGCTCTCGATCGCCAAACTCGGTTTATATCTTTCAGCCTTGCTTTCAGGAGGATGTCTGTCACTGAGGCAAACTGAAGAGAACCTAGGATTCTTTCCTGGTTTCTCCTTGATGTCTGTTTGCATTTGAGAAATTGTTTCACAGACTTGGCTATTTCTTTCCGTTTGACCACCGGAATTGACAGATTGTGGGAAGACAAATCCCATTGGATTCCTAGCCACTGAAAACGAGACTCTGGAGTAAGTCTGGATTTCGTCTTGTTTATCTGGAACCCCAGATGTTCCAGAAATTGAACTACCTTTTTTGTGGCTTTGAGACATTCCTCGACTGTTGGTGCCCAGATCAACCAATCGTCGAGGTATGCTGCTACCATTATCCCTTGAGTTTCTCAATTGTTGAACCACCACTTCTGCTATTTTCGTGAATACCCTGGGGGCTACATTCAGACCGAAGGGCATCACTTTGAATGAGAATGTCTGATTTCCTAGTTTTGAAGCCTAGGAATGGGCGGAAGTGCCTGGCTATAGGGTATATGATAGTATGCGTCTGTAAGATCGATGGAGCATGTGACGGCTCCACGGGGAAGTAAGGTCCTTACTTGCGAGATGGTAAGCATTTTGAACTTGTCGCAACGAATGAAAGAGTTTAGCCTTGACAAGTCTAAGATTACCCTTCTTTTTGTTGAGCCTTTCTTGGCACGCTGAATAAGCGAACCTTGAAATTTTAGATGCTTGACTCTCGCAATAGCTCCTTTCTGAAGGAGTTCCCTCGCGTAATCTGTCAATTCCTTTGATGGTTCCTGATAAAATGATTTGATTGGAGGGGGATCTTTGATCCAACTCCAACCCAATCCCTTGGACACGATGCTCTGTGCCCAATTGCTGAACCCCCACCTGTGACGGAAGAGGAACAGCCTCCCTCCTACCTGGGGAGCCTCACTGTTGTTGGGCGGGTTGACTCCACGCCCTCCTCTGAACTGCCTTCCCCTTGCCGCTCTTCCTGTGCCACGCTGGCGAAAGTGGCCTCTCGCTCTGCTACCTCTCGACAGCCTATTAAAGGGAGGGTAAGCCTGACCTTCATACATAGGTTGAAGGCCGGCGAGACTGCGTAGGAGGTCGAGGGTTGCGACTGAGGAGACAACAGGAGGATGGGTTGGGCCTGTTTTGAGGTTGATGGTTGTCCCTGTTGGGTAACTGGGACGGCCTGAACGAACTGCTGTTGCTGCTGATGTTTCTGGTAAGGTTGGAACCTTTTACCAGACTTCTTGAGTTTCTTACCAGCAGCAGGGCGGATTCTTGTTTCCTCTTAGAGGAGATGCCCCACCTAGCTCTAAGGCTCTGGTTGAGCCTAGCAGCCTCATGGTGCACCTCATTCACAGCGGACTCTGGGAAGAGGTCCGCCCCCCACATGCTGGAAGCCAGGAGTCTATTAGATTCGTGCTAATAGTGCACTCCTGCAGAATGTGCTTTCGGCAGTTCCTCCTAGCTTGAAGAAGTTGAAAGCATCCGTCTGAACTGTTTGGAGCCGAGACTTGGCCAGAATCTTAAATAGTGGTTCTGTGCCATACGATAGTGCCCGCCATCTCAGTGATAATTAAGGAGTTGAGGGATCAACCCAAACCTAGTTCGAGCATCGAACTCTGCCTGGATCAAGGTATCAGGCAGCCTTGGAAGCTTTTCGCCAAACTAGTCCATTGCGCAGTCTGGTTTAAGCTTACCAAGCGTGAATGTGGCAGGCAAGTTCTCCCACAATTCTCCGAAGGCTGGAAAGAGCGGAGAAGTAGAATCCGCTTCCCCTCAGCTGTGGCATGGGCTCATCCTTGAGGACTGCCTGAAGAGTCGCTTCCACTATTTTGGTAGCGAACGAAAGAGAAGCCTCCTCCTCCGTCGCAAAAATAGTGAAAGGACTCTTGAAAGCCTGGAGCTTAGTGTTTGGTACACTCCCAGTCCTCCAGGCAGTGAACCCATTCCCGCTGAGCGTGCTCTCTACTATATAGCACGTTTTCTCGGGAAATCTTGTCCTCCCTAGTGAGGGCCGCCACGGTCAGCCTAGCATATCCAATGAAAGGCTGAGTCAATCCCGGAGATAAAACTCGAAGTCCTCAATCCTTCGAGTTCCACACTCCGGGACAGAGATCATACCGTCCTTGAATGGAGCGTAAGCGGCCACTCTCCATGGGTTATCCATGGAGAAGGCTGGTAGCGACTCATAAGGAGGTAGCTGGAGAATGCCAGCACCTGCTACTGGGGAGACGGATGAGGAGCCTAGAAAGCCCAACTACTCGGTCCTCATTCTCTCTAACTCTGTTTAGAGAGATCTTGGATGGACTGGCCGACTGACTAAGGGTGTTTGACAGCTGCGCAACATCTGTTCAAACTTGGTTCCGAGGGCGGAGACCTGCGAGCCTACCATCTCTCCTACCTGTTGCATCACCACTGCTGAGAAGGCAGTGGGATCAAAGGCGCTCGGTCCCGCTACTCCAACCGGCGTTGCCGGAGTGGATGCGGTGGAGGCCGGAGAAGGCATTGGCTCAGCTGGAGCGCGAGCCTTCTCCTTAGAAGCCTTGCTTCTAGAGCTCTTGGAGTACGAAGAGCTCGGCTTAGCCTTCACCGCGTCAGCATAGGAAGTCGAAGACTTCTTTAACTGAAGAAGACGACGACGACTTCTTAGAAGTCGTCTTATGGAGGGTCTTCTGTTCTCTCTGTCCCTTCACCTTTGGGGGTACAGAGAGAGCGGGAGAGCGGGCAGGGATCTCAGATCCCGTAAAGCCTTGAAAAGAAGCAGTAGAAGGGACAGGAGAAGATCCAGGAGCGCCAAGGAAAGACCTTGGGCGCCCGACACACCCTACCTCAATCAACAAATCCTCCGCCCCTACCGCCATAGGTTCGATGTTCAGGTCTCCAAAGTTGCGACGTCTGGGACCGGGCTCGTGCGTGGCCACGGACCCGAACGACTGCTGCACCTCTTGCTGTATGGAGGCGATGAGAGGGGCTGCTGAGATAGGATCAACGTAGCCTGTTGATTTGCCGCCGGGGAAGATCTGAACGGCCAGCTTCTTATCCAAGATGTACGGCTGGCCCTTGGCGGCGTTCTTCCCGAAGCCGCCCACCCAAGCTTTCAGGATTGCTAGGGCGACTTCCTTCACGGCGGCCTGAAAGAGAAGGCGAAATGAAGCTTCTAGTGGCGGGGACGGGGTTTAACAAGCTTATGACTAAGTGTTATTAGTAATACGATAAAAAAGTCTAAAATCGACTTACCCCCCCCCACCAGCTGACTGACAAGGTCATAGCAGATGGTGCAGGCTTCTGGGTGCCAGACGATCATGGCGTTGTGGGTCGTGGCACACGGGGCGTGAGTCCTGCACTCATCGTGGGCGCAGGGGTCGTACAGCGTCGCGTTACACCCCAGGACCTGACAGTTGGTAGCCTGTAAGTGGAAAGATACATAAGTATCAGGAGAACACTTACAGCCTAACAATTGCTCCGCTGCATGCCGGAGCGTGAAAGTTAGATTAAACCAGAGCCCCGCCATAATACGTGTGGTAACAAGGTGGTTGGAGTTGTCTAAGGCTACGCCGGAGACAAGAGAAAAAAATCCAACCAGGTGTGGTGGTGAGCTATGAAACCACGACGGAGAACGACGGAGATGGTATACACACAGTTAGATAATACTAAAATTCACCGTAAAATTAGGGTATATCCTTATATTTATAACGAAATATATATAAATCTTTTCCCCGTCTACTAGAAGAGTGCCCGGGTAAGAAGCAAACTCTCCTCCGGTAGCGGGAAAAAGGCAGGATATAGTAGGCAAGCAATAGACCACTAGTAGTGACCACCCCGCCCGCTGGCGGAGCCAGACGAACTATAACCAAAGGGGCCCCGGCTGCAGCGGAGGCTCCGTTCGTTACAGTGGGGGAAAGGTGGGACTGAGCAATGGGGGGGGTTTCCGGCGTGACGCGGCGGGAGAGAGAGAGGGGGGGGGTGGCCTACTCCTCCCCGTCCCAACAACTACCCGCTCGGTGACCCGGTACCCGAGACAAGTGGTCGCCCTATACCCCAGCTGGGAGGAACCCCTGGCCTCCTCAGAGAAAGAGGAGGAAGGCTACTGAGGTTGTCATGGTAACCAAGGGGTCCCCCAGACCCCTCCCTATACCTGGTAGGGAGGGAAGGGGAAGGGTAAGGTGCTATGGAACACGTGACCGCAAGTGGCCTAAGCCGCGATAGCAACACAACCGTGGGAGGGCCACGTGAACCAGACTGTACCAACACATGGGACATGCACCTAGGCTAGCCTAACACCCTAAAAATAAAAACTAAAATTACATCGTAAAAGGTGGAAAAGACACTTTTAGTAAAGAAAAAGAAGCCCAGGAGGAGGCAAACTGTTCCGAGGAACAGTTGACTACTCGGAGCCAGCGATAGCCGATGAAGAGCAAGAGCCGGGATGCTGGGCCAGAAACACAGAATAGCCCTAAATACCAAACTAAGAGAAATGGTAAAAGGGCTGACCTAGCTATAAAGGCGATGTAAAAAACGATGAACGTGATATAGTAAGCCCATAAGTATAGGAAGTCCCAGTATGGAAGACCGGGAATTCTTAACATGAGGCAGCATGGCGCCGCCACGAGTCGACCGGGAAAACCGTATATGACCTATTAGAAGGAAAATACTGGTCCCTGGAAGACTAAAATACGGTAAAATACTACTTATGAGGCACTTAACTTAGCCGATGCGATGGCAGCACGTTCCATAGTGAATAAGGAGATAAATCCAAAGATAACACGGCACGAAAGAAAAAAGCGTACAACGTGTACCGTCTAATAATTAAGGATGACCGCTAGGGGCGCTGCTGTCCGTGGCGTCCCTAGTAGTAGTAGTAGCGGCCGCATCACCCGTTAGTATCAGCTCTCTCTAGTGGGGATTTTAGATTGGAAGGTCTAAATGGTGAATGACTCGTGGTAATGATCCCACTCGCCCCTATTCTCATACCGACACTTCTTTTATAGAGTGAGCGAGTCAGTTTTACTGACATTTTCTTAATTTTGTTTTTCTCTGGTAATTTTAGATTAATTTTGCCTAGAAAGAATGATATTAAGGATACTTTCATAGGCCGACACGAAGCTGAGCCCAGAAAAAGGCTCCATAGTAAATAATTCAATTGAACTCATTCTGGAGAGTCAAAAGAATCTGCATATTAAGTTAAGACTGGCACTAAACTCCAGAGAGAGACTGATATTGAGATGAAGGAACTTCAATCTCAACAACTTACGGTGCTGATCCTCGGCGAGATCTAAAAGCACGTGATGTAATACCTAGGAAAGTATGGTACGATAACTTGAAAGCATACAGCGAAAAAGTCTATATCCAAAAAAATCTGAATCAGTCCAAATTTAAGGAAGCACTTCCACTGGTCTAGCCAGAGGACCATCAAAGGAGTGGTAACCATCTGGTTGTTCCTATTCATCTACCCGCTGATAAGTCTAGAGTGTTACTCAAACCTCAAAGCAACCACTGAACTATGGATGTAATGGCCATTCTGTAGGTAGCTTGTTATTTCTGAATCCCCAAAAACACTGTCCTTCCATAGAATGAATTATCAAATCAATAATATGCTCTTCATTTCCCTCAAAGCAGCAAACTTCCACAACGACTGTTTCTGACCAGGGCACCTTTGATGGTCTTTCCACTACCCTGACATCTAGTAAGTTTTAACAGGTGTAGTATTTACCATTCTATGTTGTATGAAAGTGTAATGACACTAGTTAAAATTCTTTGTATTCTGCTGCACGACAAAGGGAAAAACCTACAACTAGACTTAGGTTTAAGAATAAAATGGACAACTCTTGGTTACAGAATCCCTTCTACAGAACCTGACAACAATGATGCTTCTGGATTATGTATTTACAAATTTAATAAACATTAGTTGTAAGTCATAATCTCTTATGCCGAGACTGTACATTACTGAGTCTGATTATCTAATAAAATCCGCAGAGAGGGCATGTTTTTTAATAAAGCCCTTGCCATTTAGGAAGCTTCCTTCAGGGCTAAAATTCTTCAAAAAGAAATTGCCTATTCATCTTTGACAGACAAGCCTGCAAATTTTTTGTATCATCTCCACATCAGTAGAGAGGAGGATTTATGGAGAATTAAAAATCATAATGTGCAGAAATTGAGACAGGTGAAGCAACAGGTCCTTGGCATTTGGAATACTGTCGACAGAGTTGGCCAACTTGAACTAGTGATTCAGTAGAAAAGTGTCTTGCTCCTAAAATTTGACACCATCCACCTATGAGCAACAAATTCCCTGACAATACTTATAGAGTTGCTGTACGCTAACACAAACAAGGCGCACTGAACAGCAATACCTTCTTGTAAACAGTACATCTTGAAGGAACTTGCGTAACTGAGGACGTACTGGTAAGAAAAATACATTTCTGAATGTCCACCACACATCGGAAAAAACAAAAAAGTATGGGGACAGACACTTCATGTTATCCAGTCTCAAAGTGTCCAAGAATGACTGCATATCTCTCATTGCCTACGGAGCTAGGAAAGTCAGAGGTAAAATCCCAGTGAATTACCACCTGGTCCATTCATTCTTTCTATACACAACCTCCCGCTAAAGAGAGAGAGAGACTTCTGCTAAAGAAAACAAAGGAACAGCTATAGGTGATTAAATTAGTGGAGGTCAACCATATTGAATCATAACTCCCCTTCACTGCCTCCACCATTTAAGGTACTGCTCCCAAGTCTCTCCAAGCATGCCAGGAGGCTTGCAACTGTCCATTTACCAGAACCTGAGGGCTGAAATTATCCCCTACAGATATAAAACAAGATGTTACCAATATATACAGGCAGTCCCCGGGTTACGACGGGTTCGGCTTACGACGTTCCGAGGTTAAGGTGCTTTTCAACTATATTCATCAAAAATTACTTCCAGGGTTACGTCACATGTTCCAGGGTTACGACGCCTACAACACTGATCTGGCACAAGAAATATGACACCAAAAATGCAAAATAATCAATATTTGAAGTTTTTTTTATGCAAAATGCAATAAGAATGCAGTTTACATAGTTTTCAATGCACCCAAAGCATTAAAAGTAAGGTTTTCTTAACATTTTTGGTGATGTTCTGGCTTATGACGATTTTCGGGTTACAATGCGTCTCAAGAACGGAACCCCCATCATAACCCAAGGATTGCCTGTACTCCCTTGTCGCCTTAGCCTGAGCAGCATAAGCAGACAGAAGCAAAAGTGTTTACACTTCTTCCAAACCAAGCTAGTATAAGCATGAGAACATTAGCCCGCAGCATCAGGAACGAGTTAAAACTAACTCTCTTCCTCGCTAAACTCTCTCTGGCATCAAAAACCTTTAAATGTGGCTTCAGAAATTCCCTAAGTTGGCACCTCCACCTCTCTAAGCCCATGCAGAGAAGAGACAACACACTGAGTAAAAGATAAAAACTAAACAAGCTAGACTGAGACTCCATTTCAACACATCCAAAGCACTTGTCAGTCTCGAGTTTGTCTCTCCACTGCAAAGAGAAAGAAAACAAACCTCCTACTGAAAGACAGTTGTAAGTGCCAATATGCACCTGTATCGCAAGAGGTGGTCTCTGGCTCTCCACGACTTCATAAAAAACTAGAAGACAAGCCACTCCAGACCTAAAGGGAGCTTGTGCGACCGAGTACAAGAAAAGTTACACAATGCATTCTTCTCCAAATACTTAAAGGGAGCTGAAATATCTGAGACAAGCATGAATTATTCTCTATGTGGCCTCTTCCAAAACTAAATGAGGATACAGCGAAGTGTAACATTACAACAAAAGCTGACCAAACCAAAGGAGTTTCTCCATTCAAACTCTTCTTCTGCCAGAGGGCGACAGGAGACAGCAGCCAAGTACTGTATCACATCCACGACTCTTAAGTGATTCAGCTGCATCCACAACAGACAACTGAAAGAAAGAAAATGGAAATGGTTGGTAGGTGGAGGGAAAAGGAGTTACAATGACTCTTCTGCCTCATCTGAAAGCAAATCAACATACTTGAAAGCATTTCCATACAACCCATCGTCAGAAAGCTGTGAAGCTAGAATAATATCTAGCTTGGAAACAACTAAAGATACAATAAACATTGTATATTTGGGAAAGGAAACATTAATCAAGGCAGAAGTAAGAGATCTGCAATAGCCAAAGATAAAGCATGCAAAGAAACGAACAAGTAACAAGTGCATTTCGATGGAGAAAGAGGAATAGGCTAACAGAAAAAAAATTAGAATGAGCAAAATATGAGATTGTTTAAACCATTGACTGAGTTGACGTAACATCAAAATTAGTAAAACTCGCTACAGACACATTATCTTAAGAAAAATGATATTGTTATGATACAATAAAGTTTCATACATACTTACCTGGCAGATATATACATAGCTATCGACTCAGTCGTCCCCGACAGAAATTCAATTTCGCGGCACTCGCTACAGGTAGGTCAGGTGATCTACCGCCCTGCTCTGGGTAGCAGGACTAGGAACTATTCCCGTTTTCTAATCAGATTCTCTCTTCCACCTGTCTCCTGCGGGAGGCTGGGTGGGTCTTCAATCGTATATATCTGCCAGGTAAGTATGTATGAAACTTTATTGTATCATAACAATATCATTTTCATACATTCAACTTACCTGTCAGATATATACATAGCTGATTGACACCCTTTGGTGGAGGGCAAGAGACAGCTAACTAACTGACTAGACAGGTAAACAACATATGTTGTAGGTATAAATAAAACTTAGTTCCTACCTTATTAGTTGGAAGACTTCGTGGCTACTGCTCCCAGGAGTCTGCTTCATCTCAAGAGCCTTAGCGAGATAGTGATCTGTGGCCAAGAGTTCTTGCTGGTCTGTCGATGGGGTCTTATCCACTTACTCGGCAGAGCCTAACTGGCGTTTGTCAAGGGGTGCTAATCCGCTTATATGACAACACGCCTTCTTTAAGGAGCACACAACCGATCCCGATCACCCGATCCTAACCCGTGTTAGTTCTAAGATTGCTAAAAAAAGAGTCATCCCCAAACTCTTTAGCAAACAATCCACAAACTCGAAACTCATACATACAAATCAAAAAATAAAAATTTTGTACCCCTCTAATAGTCAGCTGTCACTCGATTTCCTAATGAAGCGAAGTGAAGGCCGCCAGTGCGACATCTGACACTCCCATGGCACAGGAAACACGAGAACACATCCGACAAGAGGGTTACGTACAACATATTTAAGGATCGGTGCTCTCTCCTTTACCCAGAACCGTCTGTGCTGACACAAACGGACCTAAAGAAAAACATTTCTCATACGTTACTTCGCACATCTTTTTTAAAATAATGAGATGCAAATACTGAGTTGCATCTCCAATAGGTTGCGTCCAAAATATTTTTAAGTGACATATTTCTCTGGAACGCAATTGATGTCGTGATTGCCCTTACCTCATGAGCTCTTACTCTTAATGATTAAAAGAGTCATCTGGGCAGTTCTTATGAGCCTCGGTAATTACACTTCTAACAAAGAAGGCCAAAGCATTTTTAGACATAGGTCTCTTGGGTCTTTCACCGAGCACCATAGACCATGTTGTGAGCCTCCCAACCGCTTCTTTCTGTCCAGAATAGAATTTCAGTGCTCTAACTGGACAAAGTGATCTTTCTACTTTCTCTTGCCTACGAGGCTAGTAAGTCCTTTTACCTCGAAACTCCTAGGCCTAGGGAATCGAAGGGTTCTCGTTTTGGCAAGAAAAAGAGTCTGGAATGAACAAATCGCAGAATCTTCTTTGAAACCAACTCGTGACTCAAGGGCGTGCACTCGCTGACCCTTTAAGCCGTAGCCAGAGATAGAAGAAATACAGTAAGTCTCGGTTACGCTGTCTCGACTTACGATGTTTCGTGGTTACGAACGCGCCCCCATAAAATATAAAAAATAATATTTTGCGTCGTTCCGTCTTACGCGGTTTAGCGTCGTAAGCAACGTAAAACAAACGCGAACTAGTTCCAGGCGCACGGCGGAAGAATACGCTTTGTGGGGGAGAGGACGGCGTCGCTTCGCTACGCTCATTCCTCGCCCATACGCCATTTTGGTTGTTTACACTGCCTCTCTCTCCCTCGTGTTGTATCGTTTTTGTAACTTTTTGCTCTTTGTTATGGCTCCCAAGCGCAAGGGCGGACTCTTCTGATGGTAGTGCATCGAAGAAAAGAAAGGCCATCACCATGGAAATTAAAGTGGACATTATAAAGCGATCTGAGAAGGGAGAAACGCCAACAAACATTGGCCGCTCGCTTGGCCTTAGCCGTTCGACCGTTGCTACCACCATTATCAAAGATAAAGAGCGCATCGTTGAACATGTGAAAGGATCTGCTCCTATGAAAGCGACAGTGATAACTAAGCAGCGTAGGGTCTAATAATTGAAATGGAAAGGTTATTGGTGCTTTGGTTGAAGACCAAAATCAACGGCGTATCCAGTCAGCCTTATGGTGATTCAGGAGAAGGCGAAAAGATTGTTTGAAGCGTTGAAAAAAGAAAAGGGGGAGGGAAGTGAAAGTGAAGAGTTTGTGGCTAGTAGGGGGTTGGTTTTATGCTATTTAAGGCTCGGCCAATTACCATAACCTTAAATTGCAAGGTGAAGCTGCTAGTGGGATGAGAAAGCAGCGAGTGAATTTCCTAAAGCGTTGTCTGAGATAATTAAGGAGGGGGGTTATTCTGCTCAGCAAGTGTTTAACGTAGACGAGACAGGTTTGTTTTGGAAACGTATGCCTAACCGCACTTACATCGCCAAGGAGGAGAAGTCAGCACCCGGTCATAAAGCCAGCAAGGAGAGGCTAACTTTACTTCTTGGGGGTAATGCTGCTGGCGACTTCAAACTGAAGCCCTTGTTGGTGTATCAGGCTGAAAATCCAAGGGCACTCAAGGCATTTGGAAGGGTCAACTACCAGTAATTTGGAAGTCCAACAAGAAGGCATGGGTGACACTTGCAGTGTTTGAGGACTGGTTCGTAAACCATTTTGTTCCAAGTGTGGAGCGGTATTGCGCCTCCAAAGGTATCCCCTTTAAGGTGTTGCTAGTGCTGGACAATGCCCCTGGACACCCTGCCCAGCTGGGAGACTTCACCCTAATGTCAAGGTGGTTTACCTTCCACCTAATACCACGGCCCCTTTTACAGCCTATGGACCAAGGAGTGATTGCTTCGTTCAAGGCCTACTACCTACGAAGGACAATTGCTATGGCTTTACAGGCAACTGAAACCAAGAAGGACTTGACTCTGAAGGACTTTTGGAAATCCTACAACATCCTTGATGCTGTAAAGAACATTGCTAATTCCTGGGAGGAGGTTAAGCAAACCAAACATGAATGGTGTCTGGAAGAAAATTTGTCCTCAATTTGTGAATGATTTCCATGGGTTTGAGGACACAGTTCAGCTAGTTGTCAAGAACGTTGTTGCCCTGAGTAAGGAAATCAATTTGGAGATGGAGTTGATGATGTTACAGAGCTGCTGGAGTCTCATGGCGAGGAGTTATCTGCTGAGGACCTGATACAACTGGAGAAGCAGATAATATGAGGAAGAAGAAGAAGCACCCACCCCAGAGCCTAAGCTTTCACAAGGCGGACTTGATAAGAGGTTTTGCAGAGTTGCAGCAAGCGTTGTCAACTTTTGAGGCTCAGGATCCCAACTTGGACAGGTTCACTAGGGTTTCCAGAGGCGTCATGGATTTGATGCAGTGTTACAAAGGAGATCTTGGTATGAAAAGAGGTCGCTCTCTGTTCAGACTAACCTGGAGCAGTATTTTAAGAAGGTAGAGAGGCCTGCAGGAGATCCTGTACCCTCTACCTCAGCTGCCTCTGCTAATCCAGCACCTTCTGAATGTTCTGCTAACCCAGACTCACCTGCCCCAGTATCTCCAGCACCTTCTGTATGGTTCTGCCTCACCTAAAGACTCACCGACCCAACAACTCTCCAGTAGTATGTTCTGCCTCACCTCAAGAATCACCTGCCTCAGCATCTCCAGTACTTAGTATGTTCTGCCTCACCTCAAGAATCATCTGCCTCAGCATCTCCAGCAACTTCTGGAGGTTCTTTTTCTCTTCACTAACCTCCCCCAGTCTCTCCAGCACCGCAGCTTCCTCTCCAGTGTGCAAGCCAGTCAACTAATAAAGGTAAGGAATTGTTCTCTCGTTGTTATTGATAGGTATTTACATTAAATCATGTGGTATTTTTCAATGTTTCCGACTTACGCTGAAAATCGTGTTACGATGCATCGTAAGAATGGATCAACGTCGTAACTCGAGGACCCCCTACACTTTCTAGTGATATCCCGGAATGAAGCCGTATGAGGTGGTTCGAACTTTTCCGAGGATAGAAATTTCAGAACCACATCTAAGTTCCAGCTCGGAATCCTAGGCTTTACTGACTTGGACGTTTCAAAGGAGCGGATGAGATCATGCAAATCTTTATTATTCGTCAAGTCTAAGCCCCTGTTTCTAAAGACTGACGAAAGCATACTTCTGTATCCTTTAATTGTTGGTACAGAAAGATGTGACTTTTCCCTCAGGAAAAGAAGGAAATCCGCAATTTCGGTTACAGAGGTATTGGAAGAGGACAGCTTCTTCGACCTGCACAGTTTCTGAAAACTTCCCACTTCGATTGGTACACTCGCCTAGTAGATGATCCTGTGGGCTCTAGCAATTGCGCTTGCCGCCTTGCGAGAAAACCCTCTCCCTCTGACCAATCTTTCGATAGTCGAAAGGCAGTCAGAGCAAGAGCGGGTAGATTTTGATGGTACCTCTCGAAGTGGGGTTGTTTGAGCAGATCTATCCTGTTTGGAAGAGATCTGGGGAAGTCCACTGTCCACTCCATCACCTCCGTGAACCAAATTCGGGATGGCCAATATGGGGCTATCAGAGTCATTCTGGTTCCCTTCGAGGCCACAAACTTTCTGACTACTTCCCCCAGAATCTTGAATGGGGGAAAAGCGTAACACGTCTAGCCCTGACCAGTCCAGGAGAAAGGCGTCTATTGCATAAGCCCTGGGATCCTCTACCAGGGCGCAAAATGTGTCTATCCTTTTGGAGAGAAACGTGGCGAATAGATCTATCTGCGGTTTCCCCCAAAGATACCAAAGGGTCTGACAGACTTCCGAGTGGAGGGTCCATTCTGTAGGAAGGACCTGGAACCTCCTGCTCAGTCTGTCCGCTCTCACGTTCCTCTCCCCTTGAACAAATCTCGTTAGAAGAACACATTCCTTTGATTTGCCCAAATCAGCAGATCTCTTGCCAGTTCGTATAGGGCGAAAGAGTGAGTTCCTCCTTGTTTCTTGACATAAGCCAGAGCGGTCGTATTGTCGGAGTTTATCTGAATTACTTTGTCTCTGACTATCTGCTCGAAGCTCCTTAACGCGAGGTGAATCGCAAATAGCTCCTTGCAATTTATGTG
The DNA here is from genome assembly GCF_015104395.2 of Macrobrachium nipponense. NCBI lineage: Eukaryota > Metazoa > Arthropoda > Malacostraca > Decapoda > Palaemonidae > Macrobrachium > Macrobrachium nipponense. The sequence goes on from NC_061099.1 coordinate 13,126,337, forward strand.
CCATGACACCTGTCTTCCGACCAGGTGCCTGACACTTCTTCGGACCCTAGAGTCGCACCCCAACCTGTCTCCGACGCGTCTGAGAACAATGTCAGGTTTGGGTTCCGAACTTCTAAGGATACTCCTCTGTTTTCTTCCAAGGGGTCAACCACCACCTTAATTGTTGCTTTACTTCTAATGAGATTGGAAAACGTGTCCGAGAGCTGTCCTGTCTTCCAACTCCAACTGCTTCTCAGGAAGTACTGAAGCGGACGGAGATGCAGTCTTCCTAGAGGAAAGAACTGTTCGAGCGAGGAAAGGGTCCCCAGAAGGCTCAACCATTCCCTCGCTGAAGTACGCTCTTTCTCTAAGAAGTTCAATACTGTGGCACAGCCTTTCCTTACTCTCTCTTGAGAAGGAAATACTCGAAAACCCCGAGAATCCATCTGAATCCCCAGATAGACTACGTTCTGGCTGGGGACCATCTGGGATTTCTCGAGGTTCACGATTAATCCTAATGTCTTTGTCAATGCCAGGATTGTTGACAGGTCCTCCAGACACTGCTTTTGAGACCTGGCCCTGAAGAGCCAGTCGTCCAGGTATAGGGAGACGTTTATCCCTTTCATGTGAAGGTGTTTTGACACATTTTTCATCAAGTCTGTGAAGACTTGGGGAGCCGTAGACAGGCCGAAACACAGGGCCCTGAACTGATAGATCCTTCCCTCGAACATGAAACGAAGGTACTTCCTCGAGAATGGTGAATCGGGACGTGGAAATATGCATCTTGAAGATCTAGAGACGCCATCCAATCTCCTTGACGGAGAGCTGCAAGTACTGAGGCAGACGTTTCCATGCTGAACTTCTGTTGTTGTACGAATTTGTTCAGCGAACTTACATCCAGTACCGGTCTCCATCCCCCCGAGGCTTTCGCTACGAGAAACAAGCGATTGTAAAACCCCGGGGAGCTTTGATCCAGTACCAGCTCTATTGCTCTTTTGTCCCACATCTGCTCCACCATTTGACGAAGAGTATCCATCAGATACTCTTGTATCTGGCTGACAGTTCCCTCGGTGACGTTGTCAAGGGGGGTCTGTCCTTGAATGGGATATAATAACCCTTCTTGATTACTGACATTGACCAAGGATCGGATCCTATGTCTTCCCATGCTCCGCAAAGAAATTGTAACCTGGCTCCTACAGGTGTCTGGAGGAAAGATTTCTCATTTTCCCTTCTTAAAGGGACGGAAGGCAGATCTTCCCCTTTTTTCAGTTGATTTCCTTCTGACGATGGATCTAGCCTGAGAGCCTCCTCGAAAGGGCTGCTGTTGTTGAGCTGGCCTTAGAGGCTTTCTTTTCCTCACTAGCCACAGGTCTATTCTTCCTTGAGGATTGCCTTAAAAGATCCTGAGTGGCTTTCTCAGTTAGCGAATGGGCAATGTCTCTCACCAACTGCGAAGGAAATAAATGCTCAGAGAGAGGCGCATACAGCAAAGCGGATCTCTGCGAAGGCGAGACGGCCTTAGTGAGAAAGGCACTATGAACCGCTCTCTTCTTTAGTATTCCCGCACCGAAGAGGGAGCACACTTCCGCCGATCCATCTTGAACCGCCTTATCGATGCATGTAAAGATGCTATGCAAGGTTTTCAGGGCTTAGTTGTTCTTTTTCATGTGACTTCTTAGCAATGACCCCAAGGGACCAATCTAGGAAGTTAAATACTTCTAAGGTATGAAAAAGTTCCTTGAGGAGATGGTCCATTTCCGAAAGACCCCATGTTGCTTTCGCTGAATTTAAGGCATGTCTCCTCGACGAGTTCTACGAGACTGGAGAAGTCCGATTCAGCTGAAACGGGCAGAGACAATCCCATGTTTTCTCCCGTTTCGTACCATATGCCTCTCCTGCCCCACCCCTTAGTTTAGCGGGAGGCATGCAAAAGATCGTCCTTCCTAACTCCTTCTTAGTCTTGATCCGGAGTCCAGAGATTGTAAGGCCCTTTTCATGGATATGGCCGGCTTCATTTTCAGGAAAGACGAAGACATTGTGCCTTCGTACTTGAAAATAGAGAGCGAGGAGAAGGAGGAGCGGCTGGAGTCAATGCATCTCCATATTCTTCTAAGAGAAGAGCAGAAAGAACTTTGTAATTCGAAAGCCCTTCTCTGTTAGTAACTTCGTCCTCCGAGACGTCATCTAAATTAATAGGATCGGAAGGAGAAGGCTCCCTTCCCTCCTCTGCCTCCTCTCTTGATTTCTTCCTTTCCGAAAAAGAAGCACTTCTATAAGGAGATGGGCTAGGAGTAACTCTCTCCTTACGTTTATCATTAGGCGAGTCACGTATCACTGCTCTACGCCTGTTAGACTCCTGTCGGATGTCAAGCTCTTCACGAGGAGAATGCGCCTGTCGTTTAGCAGGAGTATCTCGCTGAGAATACTCCTGAGGCCTGGTAGGAGTATCCTGTTTGGAATACTCCTGGCGCCTGACAGTCGTTACATTCTTCGAATACTTCCTGCCGTCTGGAAGGCGAAATCTCGCTCCAAATACTCCGGCGCCTGTTAGGAGTATTAAGCTCAGAAATACTCCTGGCCGGTTTGGTAGGCGCATCGCGCTTCGAATACTCCTGGCGCCTGGTAGGAGTAAAAAGTCCAGAATACTCCTGGACGCCTGGGAGGAGTATCGAGGCCAGAGTAATCAAGGCGCTTGGCAGGAGTATCTCTTCCCGATACTCCTGACCTACGGAAGGCGCATCTAGTTCCGAATACTCCTGAGGCTTGGTAGGAGTATCGCTCATGGAATGCGCCTTTCGAATAGCAAGTATATTGCGCTTAGCGGCGCTATACTCCTATCAGGAGTTCTGTCTTCTCCATTGGCTCTTGTTGTTTGGATGAAGATCTGGGCCTAGAACGATCTACAGTAAAGTCAGGCTCTTTGCGCCTACTTGGCGCCTGGCTCCTAGTTGGCGCCTGACGCTTGGTAGGAGTTACGTTCCTTTCCCACATCTCGCCTGCCTAACGCACCGCTCCCCCCAGAGATGGCCGCTTGTGCGACAACTCCCCTGGAGGGGTTCGTCGCGCCCGACAGGAGATCGGTATTTGGATCTCTTAATCGGAAGCCTGTCATCCTTTTTACGAGTAGGCTCTTTAGAAAGTACTCCTACCAAAGACGCTATTTGCTCCTGTACATTCATCAAAATTCTCCTGGTCGAAGGCTCATTCGAATCAGGAGAAGGAGATCTGGAAGGCGCTCGAGAGTCTTTTCCGCCTTCCAAGGATCTAAATCCTTTCTAGCTTTCTTGATTACCGAAGGCGCCTCCTCTTCAGAGAAGCGCTCGGGGCTAGAATTAAGCTCAGGTTCTTTCCAGTTCCTTTTTAGCGGACGAGAAAGCTTCGATTCCTTCCATTCTCTTCTCGGAGAAGGCGAACTAGAAGATGAAAAGCACTCACGAAGGACGCTTTTTCTATAGCTGTCCCTGGCAGTCTGAGATGTATATGATTCTGCCGAAGGGAACGCCTGATCGTTGGAGATTCCCCACGACCCCCGTAAGGCTTTCGACTTTTCTTCTCCTCTGGGCCAGGGAGCTTGGAAGAGGTCTAGGCCTGGGAGCGTCGCAGGGACGACCAGATGCCCCCTCCACTACACTGGGGACATAACTCACTCGAGAAACCACATTCACTTCTCTTACCTTCCAATGCTTCCATTTTCTCTTGCATTTATTGAAGGGAAGCTCTGAGTTCCGCTATTTCTGAGGCGGAATCAGAGGGATAAACTTGTGAACGGGCTGAAATAGAATGGGCATAATTAAGAGAAGAAGAAGCTACAGAACTACTAGACATTTTCCGGCTTTTGTAAGCCGCCTTCCTCTCTCTATCTTTCTCTAACTTCTTCAAGTAAGAAGTCAGATTCTTCCATTCTTGCGCACTCAATCTCGTTACACGTATTCTAATTGAGCATTCAACCTTTCTACAACCACTGCATGTAGTGTGAGGATCTACCGAAGCTTTCGGAATCCTCACCTTACAGCCTTCATTCACACACACTCTGAAGCTAACACTAGAATCAGACATATTCACGAAAATCCAGAGCGAAGTCCAAAACCAGTCCACGATAGCGAATGACCCAACAACTGATCCAAGTACGTCACCAAAAATCAGTCGAACAAAGATGATCAAAAGCGTTGTGAAAAAGAATTCCAGTCAGGAGGAAGTACAACAATGTGATACTACCGGCGACAGAGAGAATCTGATTAGAAAACGGGAATAGTTCCTAGTCCTGCTACCCAGAGCAGGGCGGTAGATCACCTGACCTACCTGTAGCGAGTGCCGCGAAATTTGAATTTCTGTCGGGGACGACGGAGTCGATAGCTATGTATATATCTGACAGGTAAGTTGAATGTATGAAACTTAAGATTAATGTTTACCAAAACGGTTCTTAAGTGAACGTGTTGAACAGATTCAGACCGTGAAAAAGGGAGAAGTAGGTATTGGAGAGCACAGAACTCCATAGCCCTGAGAACAACCCAATTCTCTGGTAGCTGACTCTTTTGCAAAGTCCCACTATCACAGGGCAGTCCAAGGGTTGGGCTACCGAAACAGGCGAGGGGCATCAAACAACCTCCCCTTCTAACAGGGGTATGTAAAAAAGAGTGCACACCATGAAGGGATTCGGGAATGTCCCTGTCACAAACTCCGTTTTCAACTTGTATTAGAACTTAAAATAAGGTTAACATCATGTTCTAACACCTCTCTACGCTTTTCCCGAACTGAATGTGGAGCAGAAGGCAGAGCTACAAATGAAGTCTCCATACTAGCACTACCAAAATGCCTAGCCTGAGTAGGGAAAGCTGCAGATGAGGGAAAACTAAGTAGGGAAGAACTGACAGGTTTAAGTCCTGACCTAACTAATTGCTTTTGCAATCTATCCCTTCTTTCCTGTGTTTGACATATTGATCCACTTCAGAATCCAACATCCTGCTTAAACAAAATCATTCCTACATAGCCTGATGTTATGGTTTTGCTTCCAGTGAAAAACATCCTAGGAAAATTAAATTACAATACGTACCATAAACAGGTGCAAAACAGCCGAACTTCACTGAATACCAACAACTGCTTAAGCGCAATGGCGGCAAGGAGAATTCTGACTAGAGCTAAAGCATTCGAAACATAGTAGTACTTGGTGTGGAACAGGTGAACTAGACAGTCATCCAGGCAGCTATTCGATTTTTTGTTTGAGTGGTGACTCACCTAATTGGCACCAAGATATAAGCTAAATGCTTCTAAAAGCATGGAAAAGTCTCAGTAATGCTTGTCAAATATAGTATTCCTTAATATTTAAGAGAAAACTAGTACGACTTGTAGGTTTTTTACTGTGAGAAACACATAACTCAGGTGATCTTTTAATTTAACTTTTCCTGTATTTTATGAAATTAAGTGCACTACAAAGAAAGACTAACATACTTGTTAACTTTTAATTTGTTCATTTAAACATTTGTTCTTTTTTTTCTTTTCTTTTCTTTTTATTCTCTCTACTTCAGTGTGTCCTATTGCTCTCATTACTAACCTAATTTCTGTTGCAAATTTAAGCAACTGTTTCTCTCTCTCTCTCTCTAAAACAATTTTCCTTGTATTTTAAGAATTTACTCACATTTTTATCTATTAATAATAATTTTTTCTTTTCTAATAACTAATCTCTTCTTTCTGTATTTCCTGTTATCTTCTGCTACTACTTCAAGTGAACACCATATTCTTTGAAAACTTGAATTTTACGCCAATGGCACCAGTGCCCGTGTTCCATATGAATAAGGTTCATCTTGAGTATACTGTAATAATAATAATAATGATAATAATATAACAATAATGAGGTTTAGGTCATCAATGAACTGGTTAAGCAACATTGGGGCTGGTCACTCATTGGATGGGTGACCATTCTCCTTGCCACTGATTCCTTGGGAAAGGATCTTTTCCACAATTTCATCAGTCTACTCAACTCAGCTGTAAAAGAGTACCTATTCCCAAGGTCCAGCTTGGGTTTAAATAGCAAAACTCAGCAATGATAGAAAAAATGAAAGATTAAACAACAATGAAGTAAATGGAACCTCTGGCAACAGAGGAGCTTTGATCAGCAGCCAGGTAGTACGTATACAGCCCAATTGAAGGGGAAGACAGTTAGGTACTTGGAGGTCATTATCCAGCAACTGACCACCACAACCACAGTAACGAGCAACCAGAGATTGGGGCTACAGAGGCAAACCAGAAGAAGAAATGGACATGAGAAGAAAATACGTAAATATGGAGACGCTACATCAAAAGTAACCCGATGGAACGAGGGTACAGAAGAAGATTCGTCAACATCTGAAATGAAAGAAATAACACCCCCAAACAGAACAGAAGCTGGCAGACCAAGTAAGGAACATACAGAAAAAGAACTGACTCTCCACAACAGAAAGAGAAAAATTGGAAAGAGAACTAACACCCAGCAATGAAGGACATGAAGACAAACAAGAGACGATACCACAGAAGATGACACAAATGATGAGGTATGTACCAAACAACAGCACAGGAGGAAACACCGAAGTAACAGAGAGGTCGGAATGGGTGGAAAAGATCAAACAATGGATGAAGCCAGATAAAGCAAGAACAAAGATCCTCTCAATGAAAGCCTAAAACACAAAGAAATTAAGGGAGAAAACAATCAAAGTTAATGAAATAATGAGGCTAATACACACCACCAATATCACAAAAATAAATAACCTGGCATATGCATGAGCAATACTATAAGCAGAAATCATGGGGATACAAACACCACCATCACAACCAACCCAACAGAAACCAAAACGGCAACCGCCTTGGAAAAGGCACCTGGAAAAACAAACCATGGTGACGAGATCAGACTTCAGTAAAATGAAAAAGATGGCAGAAAAGAGACTAAGATGCAAGAAAACAAAGGAGGAACTGAACGAGAAATACTAAGTACAGGAGAAGGGACTTAACATAATAAAAGATATAAAACAGAGGCTTAAATACAAAGCACATAAGATCCAACGGTACGGGAACAGGAATAGGGTACCAATTGGAAAAACTATTCGCAACCAACCAGAAAAAGACTATACAGTGGACCCCCGTATTCGCGTTCTCCAGATTCGCGGACTCACACATTCGCCGGATTTCTCTGGGGAACGTTTCCCTGCATTATTGCGCGGAAAATTCGTGCATTCGCGGTAGTTTTCTATGATAAATATCCACAAATTCCTGTTTTTTTATGAATTTCATCATAAAATGCACTTTTTGTGATAAAACTATTAAAACCCACCAAGTATGGAAAATTTTTAGTGGGTTTTTCTTGAGATTTAACTAACAAAATAGGCTTGTTTTTTTAGCATTTTCATAGGGGTTCCAAACATTCGCGGATTCTAACTATTCACGGGGGGGTCTGGTACGCATCCCCCGCGAATATGGGGGGACCACTGTACAGCCAACTAAGAGCGGAAGACAACCACCAGGAAATTCCTGAAGCTGAACCAAGTAAGAGACTCTGGGAAACAATATGGCGCAATCCGCTATCATTCAACAAACATGCAACATGGCTCCAGGAAGTCAAGGCAGAAGATGGGAAGAATAAAACAATGATTCACTGACACAATCAGACACCAACTAAAGAAAATGCCCAACCAGAAAGCCCCAGGTCCCAATGAAGTTCATGTATACTGGCTCAAAAACTTCAAGGCCCTACACCCATGAATAACAGAACAACTCCAGCATTGCATCACAAACCACCATGCACCCAAATGGATGACCACAGAAAGATAAGAACAATAATGTGGAAGTTACTAACAGGTATCATCAGTGACAGGCTATATAACTACCTAGAGGATACAAACACCATTCCCCACCAACAGAAAGGCTGCAGAAGAAGTGTAGGGGTACAAAAGACCAGTTCCTGATAGACAAAATGGTAATGAAGAACAGTAAGAGAAGGAAACCCAACCTAAGCATGGCATGGATTGACTACAAGAAAGCCTTCGACATGATATCACACGCATTGCTAATAGAATGTCTGAAAATATATGAGGCACAAGAAAACTCATCAGCTTCCTAATAAAATCAATGCACAACTGGAATACAATACTTACAAACCCTGGAATAAGACTATCATAGTTAAGGAGCTTATTAGAGTAACCGTTGTTTACGAGTACTTGGGAAGCTCTAATTCTTTATGCATGTCCTGCCAGGTGGAGCAGTGGGACAGGGCCCATCGTACGTAAACCCTAACTGTGGTGCTCTTGGTGCTCTTGAATCTCGTGGGGCACTCGCTTTCCCCATTAAGATACATTCATAAATTAGTTTTCTTCATGAAGACGGAAGTCCTGAGGCCATCTTCTGTCTTCAAGAAAGGGGAGCCTGTCATTGGTACTGAATTCTTATTGTATAAATTTACCATGCTGCACTGCTGGAACATGCAACGAAGAGCTTCAACCTCATCCTTGGTGTCCACTTGAACAAAGATGTTGCAGATATAGCGGGCACATTTCTGCAGGTGCTGGATCCGGGCGAAGACTCATTCCTTGACAGTGCCCATGTAGAAATTGGTGAATAGGACCCCTAATGGGAACCCCATCACTACGCCGTCTTTCTGCCGATACATATGTCCTCTGTGGGTGGAGAAGGGGGCCCTCTTTGTACAGATGTCCCTCTTTGTACAGATGTCCGAAAGGTCTCACAATGATAACTCTGGGATGTTGAGGGGAGGGATCGATTCATCCCTATAGACCCAGTCAAGGATAAGGTCTATAGGCCACTATGCACTCGAAGTACAAGGAGAAGGAGAATGCCATTAAGATCATGATGGAAAATGTCACTTCCACTAAGGAAAGAAAAATTATAGAGCTTGTTGTATATTACAAGAATAAAAGAACTCGGAACTTGATAATGTGGAACAACCCCTCACCCCCACCAGAACCCCTGAAGCGTTCCAGTGTAGTGTACCAATATCAATGCCCTATCTGTGGATGTCCTGGAACATATATTGACATGACTACTACGCGGCTTGCAAAGAGGATTTCAAGTCATGTACAAGAGAGCGATATCAAGAACCATGTCACAATTACGCTCCATCCTGTGACAGGATTATCAACACCACCACCATCATTTGCAATACCCCAGACCTAAGAAGACTACACTTGCTGGAAGCCATCCTCCCCCTAGACAAAAAGCCCTCTTTGAATACTACTCAAAAGGCCTTCCTACTCCCTACTAGCCTAAGGAGAAGCGTAAATCAAGATGACATGGTATTGTACTAAATAATACCAAGCCAGATACGACCACTGAACAAGACACCCCAGATCAGATACGACCACTGAACAAGTACACCCCATCAAGATAACCCACTGACAAGCCACCCCAGATCAGAATATACCACTGAACAAGACACCCCAGATCAGATACGACCACTGAACAAGACACCCCAGATCAGATACGACCACTGAACAAGACACCCCAGATCAGATACAACCACTGAACAAGACACCCCAGACTACACCAGGTATAATGTAATGTAACAGCAACTAGCCAATGACAATTTGGCAAGCATTGATGTCATGCAACTGTCTCTTCCAACCAACCAGACTCCTTCACGGAGAGGCGGCCCTTCCTTACGACAGCCTGAATGACTACTGCAGCTTCCGCATAGGACCCACCTCTGATCTTGAGGCATCTGCCAACAAAGGATCAGCAGCTGAGCCAGTTAGCCAATCAGAATTTGTCAATAAGGACCCCATTCTGTGCAACAGACTACATATATATATACTAGTACGACTCCCGCCAAGAACTTTCAGTCCCACAACACATGCCCGACGAATGTTCCTTGGGTTTGAGGAAGGAGAGAGAGAGAGAGAGAGAGAGAGAGAGAGAGAGAGAGAGAGAGAGAGAGAGAGAGAGAGATGACCCTGAGCAAGAGGAATCCAGAATGAGGCATTTATTTTTATCTTTTGTTAATTAGGCTTAAGATCCAATTTATATTGCATTTTGTATAATATATTCAATTTGACAAATACCACATTTTTGACATGTATCCCCCATTTGGCATTTTCATAGCTAACTTGAGTACAGAAGAAAAGTCAGTAATAAGAAGAATAGAGAAACTTCTATACAAAATAAAAGTGGTTGAAATAGCCATTATTTTCAATAAAACCAATAATAATATAATAATAATAATAATAATAAAAATTTCTAAATCACATAAAAGTTAGAATAAGTTTAAGCATCAGGAGCAACATTAGTCCTCATGTTTAGATATAGTAGAGAAACAAAACAATCAAAATAGCCTATGACATCAGCATGTGAAAAAATTAATATAATCATAAGTTTTTTATCTGTGCAAAACTAGATCTCTTTTATATTCTTGCTCACACAAATGCCAATACATTTACATCATAAATAATTCATAACCAACCAATAAATGTACCACAGATAAAACTCTCTCCCTCTTACCAAAGACCATAAACCTTCCAATGGTCAATACAGAAGGATCTCACTATACAACAACAATAATAATAATAATAATAATAATAATAATAATAATAATAATAATAATAATAATAATAATAATAATAATAATAATAATAATAATAAAGGGATTTTTGACGAAGGAAAAATCTATTTCTGGGTGATTGGCTCGTGTCGCCCTGTGAAATATCCTTAAGTTCATTATTTCTAGGTAAATTAATCCTAATATTACCAGAGAAAAAATAAAATCAAGAAAATGTCAGTTAAACTGACTCGCTCACTCTATAAAAGAAGTGTCGGTATGGTAACAGGGGCGAGAGATCACTACCCGAGTCATTTACCATTTAGACCTTCCATCACAAAATCCCCCACCTGAGAGAGTGATACCAAAGGGTGATGCGTCCGCTACTACTACTACTACTGACGCCAAGCGGAGAGCAGCACCTCTAGCGGCCGTCCTTTTATAAAATGATCATCTTGTCTGCAGGGTGGGTAAGAAAAAACATGGGGTTAGGGTGGGTTTCACAGGGCGACACGAGCCAATCACCCAGAAATAGATTTTTCCTTCGTCAAAAATCCCTTTCTGGGCTCAGCTCGTGTCGGCCTGTGAAAATAGTACCAGAGAAACAGACAAGATGGAAATAAAGGTCAAAATGAAACAAATTGTAAAAAGGATGGTATATAATATAAGTGAATCAAGAACCAATTACACTATATTAAAATAAAGTACTTAAAATTAGCTTAAACTAAATAATGGTAGTACAGAATAGTATAATGGTAATCACACGTATATAAAGATTCACTAAAATTAATTGGTATTTTACAAAATATACAAACACATTGTGTTCTACCCTAGCATAAAGAAAAATAAGGGTAGAAGACACTGAAGCACAGTTTATATGCATAAAGTGTGGGTGCCCCTAGAAAAACAAAAAAATAAGGGCAGTCCACCAATAGGATCCTAGCGGCTAAGGCTAAAGTACCACGAAGAGCATGGCAGTAGGGTGAGGGCATGTTGGACGAGGTAGGTAGGAAAGGAGACCTGGATCTTATACTACAAACTACTGTGCAGAATCAGGGGAAACTATGTTTCCCGCTGTTACTGCTGAAAATTTTTATGATTCCAAGGACTTCAGGTAATGAGTTTAAAGACTGTCGTGATTTCCATCCAGTATACTTTTTAAGATCCTCAAAATTCATATGTTGGAAGTAATTAATTGAAGTAGCTACTCCTCTGATATCATGTGCTTTTGGAAATGATTCAGGGTTGGCTTGTTTAATGAAGTAAAGGATCTGTTGTCTGATTCCTTTAATGATAAAGTTCCACCCTTTTCTCTCATAAAGAGAGGACCTGAGGATCTAGAGGATGTACGAGATAGAAAGGCTCTTAAAGTTAATACTGGGCAAAGGGAAGGATCTTGCGGAAGTGGATGACTTTCCAAGGGGCCCACCTTGCAAGAGGATCATTTTAGCTAAAAAGCTGTGATCCGAGAAAGTAGAACTTCCCCTGAGGGGAGAAAATCTACGTGACCCGCATCTCTGGATAGAGCCGACAGTTCTGAAATTCTGGCTCCTGAGGCCAGACTTAATAAAAATAACGTCTTTCTAAGTAGCATTATGAATGTGCAAGACGAGTTGTCAGTATCTGAGGCTAGTTTGAGGACGTCATTTAAGAACCATGAAACTGAAGTAGGCCTTTCAGAAGGTCTAAGTCTAGACAGGCTTTGGGAATAGACGTAAAGTAAGATTCTGTTAAGTCTATTGGAAACCCAACTGAAAGATTTTCTCAAAGCCGATTTATTGGTAGTAATGGTGCTAGCTGCTAAGCCTTTTTTCAAACAAGATCTGAAAAAGGATATAGCTAAATTAAAACTGTCATGGTTGTAGTGTTCGTTTCCTTCAGGAAGGATGCTAACTTTTTGACAGCAGAGTCATATTGCCTAATAGTTGATTCTCTTTTATCTGATTCCAGAAAAAGAATGTTTTTGTGGATCAATGTTAGCATCTTTTTTAGCCGCAAACTTCATGAAGTCCATAAAGTTAGGGTCTGAAGAATTCCTGAGGAAGCGAACACAGTCCTCATTTGTACTGGTTGCGACAGCTTGGGGTTGGGAATCCGTTGAGGCCGGAGACCCAACTCCAGAAGCAGAGGATACCAGTTGCTCTTTGGCCAGTCTGGAGCAATCAGGGCTACTAGCCCTTTGAAAGTCCTAAGTTTGCTCAGAACTTTCAAAAAGAAGATTCACTGGAGGAAATACATAGATTTTTCTTCCATTGATTCCAGTCTATCGACAGGGCGTCCGTGGCATAAGCCAGAGGGTCCAGGTTTGGGGGCCACATAGCAAGGGAGCTTGTGGTTCGCTTGTGAGGCGAATAGATCTACTTGGAGACCTGGTGCTCTCTGGCATATCCACTGGAACGACCTGTCGTCTAGAGACCATTCTGACTCCAGAGGGACTGACCGGGACAGTGCGTCCGCTATAACGTTTCTTACCCCGGCCAAGTGGGTGGCAGATAGATGCCATTTGTGCTTGTTTGCTAGAGCAAAGATGGCTATCATGACATGATTCACGTGTTTGGATTTGGACCCTCCTCTGTTGATGCAGTGTACTACTACTGCACTGTCCAAAAACTTAGTCTTAGATGAGACTTCTTTGGGGGGAGGAGTCTCTTCAAGGTAAGAAACACCGCCATTGCTTCTAGCACATTTATGTGGAGCTGGCGGAACTGGACGGACCAAGTCCCCTGAACTTGCCTGAATTGAGAGTATCCCCCCCAACCGGACAGGGAGGCGTCCGTGTGAATGGTTAACACCGGAGGGGGATATTGAAGGGGTACTAACTTGGCAAGGTTCTTCACTTTTGTCCATGGACGGAGCTGGTTGCGAAGGATATCTGTGGAATCACTGACAACTTGTCTCGAGATTTGGCGTTTGCTCTTGAACGCCAAACTCGATTTATATCTTTCAGTCTTGCTTTCAGAAGGATGTCCGTCACTGAGGCAAACTGAAGGGAACCTAGGATTCTTTCCTGGTTTCTCCTTGAAGCTTGTTTGTTTTTGAGAAATTGCCTCACAGACTTGGCTATTTCTTTCCTTTTGACCACCGGAATTGACAGATTGTGGGAGGATAAATCCCATTGGATTCCTAGCCACTGAAAACGAGACTCCGGAGTGAATTTGGATTTTCGTTTTGTTTATCTGGAACCCAGATGTTCCAGGAATTGCACTACCTTCTTTGTGGCTTTGAGGCATTCCTCGACCATTGGTGCCCAGATCAACCAATCGTCGAGGTACGCTACTACCATTATCCCTTGCGATCTCAATTGCTGGACTACTACTTCCGCTATTTTCGTGAATACCCTGGGGGCTACATTCAGTCCGAAGGGCATCACTTTGAAAGAGAACGTCTGATTTCCTAGTTTGAAGCCTAGGAATGGACGGAAGTGTCTCGCTATAGATATGATAACATGCGTCTGTAAGATCGATAGAGGTGGTGACGGCACGGGGAAGTAAGGTCCGCACCTGTGAGATGGTCAGCATTTTGAACTTGTCGCAACGAATGAAAGAGTTTAGCTTTGACAAGTCTAAGATTACCCTTCTTTTTGTTGAGCCTTTCTTTGGCACGCTGAACAAGCGTCCTTGAAATTTTAGATGCTTGACTCTCGCAATAGCTCCTTTCTGAAGGAGTTCCTCCGAATAATCTGTCAACTCCTTTGATGGTATCTGATAGAATGATTTGTTTGGTGGGGGATCTTTGATCCAACTCCAACCCAATCCTTTGGACACAATGCTCTGTGCCCATTTGCTGAACCCCCACCTGTGACGGAAGAGGAACAGCCTCCCTCCTACCTGGGGAGCCTCACTGCTGTTGAGCGGGTTGACCTCCGCGCCCTCCTCTGAAGTGCTTGCCTCTTGCAGCTCTTCCTGCACCTCGCTGGCGAAAGTGACCTCTCGCCCTGCTTCCCCTAGAGAACCTGTTAAAGGTTGGGAAAGCTTGGCTCTCATACATTGAGTTGAAAGCCGGCGAGACGGTGTATGAAGTCGAGGGCTGTTTTTGAGGAGGGACAACAGGAGGATAGGTTGAGTCTGTTTCGACGTCGAGGGCTGCCCCTTGTTGGGTAACTGGGACAGCTTGAACGAAGTGTTGCTGCTGCTGCTGCTTCTGGTATGGTTGGAACCTTCTACCAGTCTTCTTTAGTTTCTTACCAGAAGCGGGGGGTTCTCTTGCTTCCTTTTGGATGAGATACCCCATCTGGCTCTAAGGCTCTGGTTAAGCCTAGTAGCCTCGTGATGTACCTCATTCACAGAAGCTTCTGGGAAGAGGTCCGCACCACACATGCTGGAAGCAAGAAGCCTATTAGCTTCATGCCTATAGTGGCTTCTTGCAATACATGCTTTCGACAATTCCGTCTGGCCGTGAAAAAGTCGAAGCATCAGCTGCACTGACTGGAGCTGAGACTTAGCCAGTATCTTGAAAGTGGTTCGGTGGTGGCGTACGAAAGGGCAGCCATCTCCGTGATGATGAGGGAGTTAAGTGACCTCCCACATCTAGTTACGGGCATCCAAATTCTGCCTGAATAAGGCTATCAGGCAGTCTAGGAGCTTCTCGCCAAACTGGTCCATAGCACAGTCCGGCTTCAGCTTCCCCACTGTAAAGTGGCTGGCAAAGTTCTCCCACAGTTCTCCGAAAAGCGGGGTAGAGCGAGAGATGTTGGTTCCCCCTCCCTCAATTGCGGAACGGGTTCGTCCTTAAGAATGGCTTGAAGAGTCGTTTCCACCATCCTTGTCGCAAAAGGAAGAGAAGCCTCCTCCTCTGTGGCAAAGATAGTGAAAGGGCTCTTGAATGCCTGGAGTTTGGTATTCGTACAATCCCAATCCTCCAGGCAGTGAACCATTCCTCTGGGCATGATCCCTACTGTATAGAACAGTCTCCCTAGAGATTTTGTCCTCTCTATTGAGGGCTGTTTGTGTCAGTCTGGCATACCCTATGAAAGGCTGAGTCAATCCGGGGGGTAGAACTCGAAGTCCTCAATCCTTCTTGTTCCACACTCCGGAATGGAGATCATGCCGTCCTTGAAGGGGCATAAGCTGCCACCCTCCAAGGATTATTCATAGAGAAAGCTGGCAGGGATTCATATGGAGGTAACTGGACCAAACCAGTACCTGCTACTGGGAGGTTCGCTTGCGGGGGCCTGACTCAGGCCAGCGAAAACGGTCGTCGTGTTCTCTAACACGGTTAGAGAGGTCTTGGATCGACTGACCGGACTGATTAATGGTACTGGGAGAGTTGAGCAAACATTTGCTCAAATCTCGTACCGAGAGAGCCGACCATCTCTCCCACTTGTTGCAAAACTCCTGCTGAGAAGGTGGTGGGGATCAAAAGTACTAGATGCCGCCACCCAAAACAACAAGGAGTCACCGGAGTGGATCTGGTGGATGCCGGAGAAGGAAACTGGCTCGGCCGGAGCACGGGCCTTCTCCTTAGAAGCCTTTCTTCTTGAGTCTCTTTGGGTGAGAAGAGCTAGGCTTGGCCTTCACCGCATCGGCGTAGGATGTCGAAGACTTCCGTGCCGAAGAAAAGACGACGACTTTTTGGAAGTCGTCTTATGAAGGGTCTTCTGTTCTCATCTGTCCCCTTCACTTTCGGGGGTACAGAGAGAGCGGGTGAAGGCGAAAGGATCTCAGATCCCGTTGAAGCCTTGGAAAGATGAAGAAGAAGGGCAGGAGAAGAAGATCCAGGAGCGGTTCAAAGGTAGCCCTTGAGCGCCCGAAACACCTACCTCGACCAACAAGTCCTCGGCACCTACCGCCATTGGCTCAATGTTCAAATCCAGGTTTGCGACGTCCGCACCGTTTCCTGCATCGAGACGGACCCAAATGCCTGCTGCACCTCCTGCTGGATTGAGGCTATGAGTGGGGCTGCTGAGACGGGGTCGACATATCCCGTCGCCTTGCCTCCGGGGAAGATCTGGATAGCCAATTTTCTATCCAAGATGTAAGGCTGACCCTTGGCGGCGTTTTTGCCGAAGCCGCCTACCCAAGCTTTCATGGGTTGCCAAGGCGACTTCTTTCACGGCGGCAGCCTGAAAGAGAAGGCGATATGAAGCCTCTAACGGCGGAGTTACAGCTTAAAGTAGGCTTAAAAACTAAAGATAAAAATGTTATTGTTATAATACAATTAAGTTTATTCATACTTACCTGGCAGATATATATATAGCTGTATTTTCTGACGTCCGACAGAATTTCAAAACTCGCGGCAAACGCAGTGGGCGGCCAGGTGGTAGTACCCATTCCCGCCGCTGGGAGGCGGATATCAGGAACCATTCCCATTTTCTATTCATATTTTATTCATGACCCTTGCTCCTGAGGAGGAGGGTGGGCACTCTAATTATATATATCTGCCAGGTAAGTATGAACAAACTTAATTGTATTATAACAATAACATTTTGTTCATGAAACTTACCTGTCAGATATATATATAGCTGAATCCCACCTTCGGATGGTGGGAAGAGACAGAATAGGATTTTTTAGGAAACTTAAATTAAGTAGACAATGTACTTCTTGGTTCCTTACCTGTTAGCAAAGTAGACTCTGTGATTACTGTCACTTAAGCCTGCTTCTGCTTTTATCAGAGTTGCCAGCCAGGTGTAGACCTGTAGTGCTGTGAGCTCTGGATGCTCTGTCAACGGGGGACATGACCTCAACGTGACAAGACCATCGAGCCAAACATATGGGAGTAACACAGCAACCGACCACCACCTGACCAACTAACCAAAAGACCCCTGACAATTAAACTAAAGAATGGGAGATTTCCACAGAAGATCTCACCATCAACCAAAAACACAACAATAAAACTAACCTAAACTAAGCTAAGGGATAGGAAGAGAGCTACCTTCAGCCCCCAAAACTGTGTCTGCCAAAATGTATGGCCCCAAAGAACTACAGTTCTCGTAAATCGTTCTCACATCCCGGAGGTAATGTGAGGCGAATACGGAATTGCTCCTCCAAAAGGTGCTATCAAGGATATCTTTGATAGACATATTCCTTTGGAAGGCAAGAGAAGTAGCTACGGCTCTAACTTCGTGAGCTTTCACTTTAAAGAGGCTCAAATCAGTCTTCTGGCAAGATGAATGAGCCTCTTTAATGACGTCCCTCAAAAAGAAAGCCACAGCATTCTTTGACAAAGGCAAATCTGGTCTTTTCACCGAGCACCAGAGATTACCTGAGGGACCTCTTACCTCTTTAGTTCTATGAACATAGAACTTGAGAGCCCTGACAGGGCACAGGGCTCTCTCTGGTTCTTGACCCACGAGACCTGACATACCTTTGATCTCAAAGCTCTTGGGCCAAGGATTAGACGGGTTCTCATTTTTTTGCCAAGAAAGTTGGGCTCAACGAGCAGACAGCATTGTCCCCCTTGAAGCCCACTTGGCTACTGAACGCTTGGATTTCACTAACTCTCTTCGCCGTCGCCAGAGAAGTTAGGAAAAGCGCTTTCTTCGTCAAGTCCCGTAGAGAAGCTTCGTGGAGAGGCTCAAAGGGACTTTAACATTAGATGTTTCAGAACCACATCGAGATTCCATGAGGGTGGTCTTGCCTGTGGAATCTTGGAGGTTTCGAACGACCTTAAGAGATCGTGTAGATCCTTGTTGTCGGAGAGGTCCAGCCTCTGTGTCGAAAAACGGCCGACAACATACTCCTATAACCCTTAATTGTAGGGACTGCCAATTTCTGCACATTTCTTAAATAGAGCAAGAAATCTGCTATCTGGTTCACAGAGGTCGTTGAAAGAGGTAAATTCCTTCCTTTTTGCACCATGCCCTGAAGGAGGCCCACTTAGATTGGTAGACAGCTCTTGAAGAGGCTCTTCTAGCATTATCGATTGCTCTCGCAGCTGCTTTCGAAAAGCCTCTCGCTCTGGCCAACTTTTCGATAGTCTGAACGCAGTCAGAGCCAGAGAGCGGAGAGGTTTTGGTGATACCTTTTGAAGTGAGGCTGTTTGAGTAGATCTCTCCTCTAGGGCAACGTTCTGGGGTGGAAGTCCACAAGGAAAGTCATGGACCTTCTGTGAACCACTCTCTTGCTGGCCACATCGGGACAATCAGAGTCAACCTTGTCCCTTCTGAAGCTGCGAACTTCCTCATGACTTCCCCCATGATCTTGAATGGGGGAAAGGCGTAAAGATCTAGGTCTGTCCAGCTCCAGAGCAACGCGTCCACCGCAATTGCTCCTGGATCCAGGACCGGGGAGCAATACAGAGGAAGCCTCTTCGTCCTCGACGTAGCGAACAGGTCGACTAGAGGACGTCCCCACAGTCTCCATAATTTGCTGACAGACTTCCTGGTGCAAGGTCCACTCTGTTGGCAGAATTTGATTTCGACGACTGAGAAGGTCCGCCCTGACAATTCTGTACCCCTGCCAGAATCTCGTCAGGATCTTGATCTGCCTTACGTCTGCCCATAGCAGAACTTCTTGCAAGGAGAAAAAGGGATCGGGAGCGAGTTCCTCCCTGATTCTTCAGATATGCAAGGGCTGTGGTACTGTCCGAGTTGACTTGAATGACCTTGCCTGACACTTTGCCTTCGAAGAACTGCAGCGACAGGAAGATCGCTGCCAGTCCTTTACATTGATGTGCCAGGTACCTGTTCCCCTCTCCAGGAGCCTGACACTTCCTCCCCTCTAGTGTTGCTCCCCAACCGGAAATGGAAGCGTCTGAGAACACTAGGTCGGAGCTCAGAAGATTTAGGGATAAGCCCTCTCGCAACTTCTGAGGGTCGAGCCACCATCTTAAGTGGTCTTTCACTGTGTTTGAGATCCTTAGGATCGCATTCAGGTCCTCCTTGGCTTTCCATTCTTCTGCAAGGAAAAATTGAAGAGGCCTGAGGTGCAGTCTTCCCAAAGAGACAAACTTTTCCAGCGAGGAATGGTGCCAGCAGACTCATCCATTCCCTCACCGAGCAAGCTTCTCTCCCTAGGAAGGCTGAGACTTTCTCTAAACCTAGCTGCTGACGTTCCTGGGATGGAAACGCCCGAAAAGCCACTGAATCCATCTGAATCCCCAGACACACGATGGACTGTGTCGGGGTCAGATGTGACTTTTCGGAGTTGACTAAAAGGCCCAGGGGACTTTGCTAGGGCTAACGTCGATTGAAGGTCCTCCAGACATTTTCTTCTCGACGACGCTCTGATCAGACCAATCGTCGAGGATAGAGGGATATCCTGATCCCTGAAGAATGGAGCCACCTCGCTACATTCCTCATTATAACTGTAAAAAACCATCGGGGCCGAGCTGAGACCGAAACAAAGGGCTCTGAATTGCCAAACCCTGTTGCCTAAGACAAATCTCAGGTACTTCCTTGAAAGAGGGTGGCGACGGGGACGTGAAAGTACGCGTCCTGCAGGTCCAGAGACACCATCCAGTCGCCAGGTATCAAGGCTCCTAGCACTGACTGAGGCGTCTCCATTTTGAACTTGTTTTTCTCCACAAAAAGATTGAGCCTGCTCACATCCAGGACTTGGCGCCAACCCGACGACTGCTTCGGCACCAGGAAAATCCTGTTGTAGAAGCCTGGTGACCCCAGGTCCACGACTTGCTCTACCGCTCTTTTTTCGACCATCTGGTCTAAAGATCGAAAAGGATACTTTTCTTCTCTCCCTGATAAGTCGGAGAGAGGTCTCTGGGAGTTGATGTTAAAGGAGGAGGATGTAAAAAGGGGATCTTGTACCCTTGCTCTACGATCTTGAGAGTCCAAGGGTCCCGCCCCTCTCTGCCTCCATGCCTCCGCAAAGAACTTCAGCCTGGCCCCGACTGGCGTCTGAAGGACAAGATCTTCATTTTTGGTAGACTTTGGCTTAAATGAAGCTCTTCCTCTCGAAAAACCTCTCCCTCGAGGAGCTGCTCCTCGAGAGGGGTGCCCCGCGAAAGGGTTTGACTTTCTTCGGGGTTTCACGAACGAAGATGTAGAAGGAACTGCTGGGCGCCTTGAAGACTGTGCCAAGAGGTCCTGGGTCGCCTTCTCCTGCAACTAGTCGCAAGAATCTTTCACCATAGCCTGGGGGAAGAGATGGTCCGAAAGAGGCGCATAGAGCAATTCCGCTTTCTGAGCGGGAGAAACGACTTAGCGGTAAAAATTACATAGACGAGCTCTTTTCTTCAGGAAAGCTGTTCCAAAATGAGAAACCAGCTCTTCCGAACCATCCCTGACGGCCTTGTCCATACACGACAACACGCTGGACAGCTCCCCAGACTGAGAGAATCAGGGCTTCTAGACTGAAGGTCCAAAACTCCCAAGCACCAGTCTAAGAAATTGAAGACACCCAAAGTGCGCAGCAGTCCCTTCAAGTGGTGGTCCGTCTCCACAGGAGTCCAGGACACCTTTGCAGATGATAAGAGGGACCTCCTCTGAGCGTCTACTAAACTGGAGAAGTCCCCAAGAGCGGACGAAGGAACCTTCACACGTCCTCCTTGGTTTCATACCAAATGCCTCCTTTCCCGGAGAGTCTAGAGGGAGGAAGGGCGAAAGTGGTCTTGCCCTGGTCCTTCCTTCGAGACATAAAATCTTGGAGCTTCTTGAAAGCCCTCTTGGTTGAAAGCGACGTCTTCATCTCGACAAACTCAGGAGTCTTGACTGACTTAGAAGACGAAAGTTGAGAGGGAGGAGACCTAGGGGCTGCCGGCTGAAACTTATCCCCGAAGGACGAACGTAACAGCCGCACAAGAACCTTATAGTCTGAGACAGCCGAAGCTACAGGAGGTTCCTCTTCGACTGAACTCGCTGGACTACTATGTTCCCCTTCTTCTCTAAGAGGAACTGGAGAACGTCCATCCGGAGAGGGCGTACGTCCAGCAGGCTTAGGTCTAAATAAAGACTTCCGCTGATTGGAAGTTACCGCTTCAGGCACGGACTCGCCCTTACGACGATCCTTTGAAGGACGGACATCTTGTGAACGTAGAGCGTCCTTTGAAACAACGGGAACTGTCTTACTATTAGACACGTCCCTACGAGAGGAAGCACGAGCTTCCTGACGAGAGGCGCCAAAAGCGTCCTGCTTAGCCAGGCAAGCGTCCTGCTGAGCGTCCTCAAAAGCGTCCTGCTTTTCAAAAGCGTCCTGCCTCGTCCGAAAAGCGTCCTGCTTCGAACGGCGAGCGTCCTGCCGAGCGTCCTCAAAAGCGTCCTGTCGAAAGCGCAAAGCGTCCTGCTGAGCGTAAGATCTACTCGGAGAACGAGAACGGTGACGATCCGGAGGAGGAGAGAGAGACGAACGAGACGAGAGAGAAGAAGCTGCTTCGTCCTCTTGACGGGCAGCCTGACGTCCTTTCTCCGCTTAGGCTCGACTGCTGCTGGGCGAGTCCTTTGAGCCATGAGAGACGAAATCTGGTCCTGAAGGGACAAAAGGATTTTCTTCGTAGGTGACGAAGAAGAAGGGGCAGGACTGACCCGGCGAGGGGCGAGGGGACGCCTCCTTCCTGCTCGCAGGTACAGCTACCTGCATCTCAGGGGAACACGCCTGTGCGCGCAACCCAGCGTCCTCGTCGGTTGAGACTCTACCTCTCTTCTGAGGAGGAAAAGCGTCATACGCGTCCTCTGAAGAAAGCGGTGACATAGGACGTGAAGCGTCCTCAAAACGAAAAGTCCTTTTCAGCGGACGAGAGTCTCTCCGAGTGCTCCACCCCTTGCGCGGGGAGGACGCTTCGGAGGACGAAAAGCAATCCTTCAGGACGCGCGCCCGTGCGTGCTCCTTGGCAGCCTGGGACTTAGCAACAAGGCCTGCCGAAGGGACGCCAGATCGGTGGGGAGCCCCCGTAACCCTCTTGCGGCTTTCGACCTACCCACTCCCTGAGTCCTGGGAGTCCGATAGAGGTCTAGGCCTAGAGGCATTATGGGGCCGATCTGACGCCCCCTCCACAACACTAGGGGCACGATCACAAACTTTCACAGGGCCAGTTTCTAAGGCCAACACTTTAGATTCAAGAGCGCGAATAGACGCGAGAATCAGAGAAAGGGCATTACCTTCTCCAGACACAGCAATAGGGCCCGAAGGCAACAAAACAGGATTAGGTTGAACAAAATCTACCGGTGTAGAGGAGGAGAAATATTACTTCCTTACCTTTTGTAGAACTGCTCTTGGAGGAAGACCTCCTGACTATCACGCTCCAATTTACGCCGATAGGTCTCATACATCTTCCATTTATCATCTGACAAATTCTTGCATTCATTGCACCAATCATCAACCAAGCAAACATGCCCCCTGCATTCCATACAAACTGTGTGAGGATCAACTGAAGGTTTAAGAAGCCTCACCTTACATTCACTCCTCACACACACTCTGAAACTCCCTGTACTTGATCCCGACATCATGTACACAGAAAAGCCAATCCAAAATCAAAAACCAATCCACTATTACGCGTGCCAATCCAACAATCCAGAGTCGATACCAAAAGTCAATCCAGATAATTTAAAGCGAGATAATCCAAAAATCCTAGACGGAGGTACTGCAAACATTGTTTCCAGCACGCGGCGACAGAAAAAATATGAATAGAAAATGGGAATGGTTCCTGATATCCGCCTCCCAGCGGCGGGAATGGGTACTACCACCTGGCCGCCCACTGCGTGTGCCGCGAGTTTTGAAATTCTGTCGGACGTCAGAAAATACAGCTATATATATATCTGACAGGTAAGTTTCATGAACATACCATTGATTACAAGAAAATTGTCCAAGAATCTACTTACCCCACCCAAAAGCTGACTCACGAGGTCGTAGCAGATGGTGCATGCCTCATGGTGCCAGACAATCAGCTCGCCGTGGGTAGTGGCACACGGGGCGTGGGTCCTGCACTCCTCATGGGCACAGGGGTCGTAGAGGACTGCATTGCAGCCTGGTTCCTGGCAGTTAGTAGCCTGTAAGTGGAGGGATACATGAGTATCGAGATTACACACTTACAGCCTAACATAAGACTCCGTTGCATGCCGGAGTATGTAAGTTAGAGTAAAACTAATCCTCCGCCGCAATACGTGTGGTTAGTAAGGCGGTTGGTTGGAGTCCTGCAGCGTACGCCGGAGACAGCAAAGGGCCAACCAGGAGTGGTGAGGAGCCCACGAAACCACGACGGAGAACGACGGAGGTAGTACGAAAAATACCGTGAAGATGATAAAACTATATATAAATAAATAAAATATCAGTAAGGGCATGTATCCTTATAGAATAAGACATGCTTTCCTTCCGACTACTAGAGGAGTGCCCGGGTAAGTAAGCAAGCTCTCCTCCGGTAGCGGAAAAAGGATATACTAGGCAAGCTATATAGACCACTGGTAAATCCTTACCCGCCCGCTGGTGGAGCCAGAAACAACCGATAACCGAAGGGGCCCCCGGCTTGAGCGGGGGCTCCGTCCGTCATGGTAGGGGAAGGGTATGGAAGAGGGAGAGCATGTGGGAACCCCGGAGTGAAACGCGGCGGGCGAGAGAGAGAGGGGTGGCCAACCCCCCCCCCAAACTCCTACCCATCGAGTACCCAGGTACCCGAGACAAGTGGTCACCAGGGCCCCAGCTGGTATGGGACTCCTCTGGCCCCTTCAGAGGGAGAGGGAGGAAGGCTACAGTGGTTGTCATGACAACCGAGGAGGACCGACCAGACCCCTCCCTACCACGTGGAAGGGAGGGAAGGGAGAGGGTAAGGCGCCTAATGGGACACGTGATCGGTGGTGGACCAGGACGCGGTAGCAACACAACCACAGAGGGGCCACGTGAACCCACCTGTCAACACACGGTACAAGGCGCCTAGGCTAGCCTAACACCCTAAAATAACACTGATAAATAATAAATATAAATACATCGTAAAAGAATGGAAGGGACACTTGAGTAAAGAGAAAGAAGAACCAGGAGGAGGCGAACTGATCCGAAGAGCAGTCGACTACTCGGAGCCAGCGGTAGCCCATGAAGAGCAAGAGCTAGGATGCTGGGCGAGAGAAACACAGTATAGCCCTAAATACCAAACTAAAAGATAAAAGGTAAAAGGTATGAGCTGTGTACCCTAATTCTAAAATACGATGTAACCAGAAGATGAACGTAAAATAAGAGCCCATAAGCATAAGATGTCCCAGTATGGGAGACTGGGAAATCTTAACAACACGAGGCGGCTCATGGCCGCCACGAGTCAACCAGGTGACCGTATATGACCTAAAACACGGAAAATACTGGTCCCTGGAAGACCAAAATACAAAATTTAGACTTATCGGGCACTTAAACTTAGCCGAAGCGATAGCAGCACGTTCCATCGTAGATGAAGTAAATCCAAAATAGCGAAAAACAACATGAGGAAAAAGAATCACAACTGGCGTTGCCGAGCTAATTATAAAGGATGTCGCTAGAGGCGCTGCTCTCCGCTTGGCGTCAGTAGTAGTAGTAGTAGCGGACGCATCACCCTTTGGTATCAGCTCTCTCAGGTGGGGGATTTTGTGATGGAAGGTCTAAATGGTAAATGACTCGTGTTAGTGATCTCACTCGCCCCTGTTTACCATACCGACACTTCTTTTATAGAGTGAGCGAGTCAGTTTAACTGACATTTTCTTGATTTTATTTTTTCTCTGGTAATATTAGGATTAATTTACCTAGAAATAATGAACTTAAGGATATTTCACAGGCCGACACGAGCTGAGCCCAGAATAATAATAATAATAATAATAATAATAATAATAATAATAATAATAATAAGGATATGGGATATGCCAGTGGAAATCGTACCCATAATCAAGATCCCTTAAAAAGAACCTAGAAAAAACTAGAGACTGAATTAGCCCCAGGACTCATGCAGAAGTGTGATCCTAGACTGCATGATCCTTAGAAACGGTCCACATAGTAAGAAAAGTGATGGACTCCTAAGGAGGCAGGATGCAACCCGGAACCCCACACTATAAATACCACCCAGTCAAATTGGAGGACTGTGATAGAGGCAAAAAAAAAAAAAAAATAATAATAATAATAATAATGAGGATGAGGAGAGCGGCCACCCATCCAACGACTGACCAGCCCCAATGTTGCTTAATAGTCTGGTTAAGCAACATTGGGGCTGGTCAGTCGTTGGATGGGTGACTGCTCTCCTCGGCGTTGATTCCTTGGGAAAGGATCTTTACCATAATTTCCTCAGTCTACTCGGCTGTAAATGAGTACCTATCGCTGATGGGGTAGGGTCCAACTATGGGTTGAATAGCAAAACTCAGCAATGACGTTAGGAAACGAAGGAATAAACGACGACGACGTAAATGGAACCTCTGGCAACAGAGGAGCTTCGTTCCGGCAGCCAGGTATTCAACCCAATTGAAGGGGGAAGACGGTCAGGTACTTGGAGGTCGTCATCCAGCAACTGACCACTGCAACGACAGTAACCAACAGCCTGAGATTGGAGCTACAGAAGCAAACCAAAGGAAGATATGGACAAGAGAAGAAAATAGGAAATACGGAGATGCTACATCAGAAGCAAAAAAAAAGACCCGACGGAGAGAGGATATAGAAGGTTGGTTAACATCTGGAATGAGAGGAATAACACCCCCAAATGAATATAATTATATAATATATTAATTAATTATTAATAATAATAATAATAATAATAAATAATAATAATAATAATAATAATAATAATAATAATAATAATAATAATAGATACCCTAATCCAGACTGTAAGAATTGTATCTGAGGACATCAGGATGGAGTTTGGAATAGAAAAATGCACCTTAGTCAACATACAAAAAGGCAAAGTAACGAGAACTGAAGGGATAAAGCTACCAGATGGGAGCAACATCAAACACATAGATGAGACTGGATACAAATAGTACCTGGGAATAATGGAAGGAGGGGATATAAAACACCAAGAGATAAAGGACACGATCAGGAAAGAATATAAGCAGACTCAAGGCGATACTCAAGTCAAAACTCAACGCCGGAAAATATGATAAAAGCCATAAAACACATGGGCAGTGCCAGTAATCAGATACTCAGATACAGCGTAGGAATAGTGGAATGAACGAAGGCAGAACTCCGCAGCATAGATCAGAAAACCAGGAAACATATGACAATACACAAAGCACTACACCCAAGAGCAAATACGGACAGACTATACATAACACGAAAGGAGGGAGGGAGAGGACTACTAAGTATAGAGGACTGCATCAACATCGAGAACAGAGCACTGGGGCAATATATGAAAACCAGTGAAGACGAGTGGCTAAAGAGTGCATGGGAAGAAGGACTAATAAAAGTAGACGAAGACCCAGAAATATACAGACAGGAGAATAACAAACAGAACAGAGGACTGGCACAACAAGCCAATGCACGGACAATACATGAGACAGACTAAAGAACTAGCCAGCGATGACACATGGCAATGGCTTCAGAGGGGAGAGCTAAAGAAGGAAACTGAAGGAATGATAACAGCGGCACAAGATCAGGCCCTAAGAACCAGATATGTCCAAAGAACGAAAGATGGAAATAACATCTCTCCCATATGTAGGAAGTGCAATACAAAAAATGAAACCATAAACCACATAGCAAGAGAATGCCCGGCACTTGCACAGAACCAGTACAAAAAGAGGCATGATTCAGTGGCAAAAGCCCTCCACTGGAGCCTGTGCAGGAAACATCAGCTACCTTGCAGTAATAAGTGGTACGAGCACCAACCTGAAGGAGTGATAGAAAACAATCAGGCAAAGATCCTCTGGGACTATGGTATCAGAACAGATAGGGTGATACGTGCAAATAGACCAGATGTGACGTTGATTGACAAAGTCAAGAAGAAAGTATCACTCATTGACGTCGCAATACCATGGGACACCAGAGTTGAAGAGAAAGAGAGGGAAAAAATGGATAAGTATCAAGATCTGAAAATAGAAATAAGAAGGATATGGGATATGCCAGTGGAAATCGTACCCATAATCATAGGAGCACTAGGCACGATCCCAAGATCCCTGAAAAGGAATCTAGAAAAACTAGAGGCTGAAGTAGCTCCAGGACTCATGCAGAAGTGTGTGATCCTAGAAAACCGGTGCACCATAGTAAGAAAAGTGATGGATTCCTAAGGAGGCAGGATGCAAACCCGGAACCCCACACTATAAATACCACCCAGTTGAATTGGAAGACTGTGATAGAAAAAAAAAAAAAATAATAATAATAACAACAATAACAATAATAACAATAACAGAATTAACCATCTGATATTCATGGACGACACCAAGCTGTATGGTAAGAGCATCAAGGATATAGATACCCTAATCCTGACTGTAAGAATTGTAAAAAAAAATGTGCTTTGTCAACATACAAAAAGGCAAAGTAACATGAACTCAATGGATAAAACTACCATATGATAATAGCATCAAACACATAGATGAGAACATGATACAAATTCCTGGGAGTATAGGCGAGGATATAAAACATCAAGCGATGAAGGACAAAATCACGAAAGAATATAGGCAGAGACTTGAGGCGATACTCAAGTCAAAACTCAACGCCGGAAATATGATGAAAGCCATAAACACATGGGCAGTACCAGTAATCAGATACAGGGCAGGAGTCATGGAGTGGACGAAGGCTGAACTCCTCAGCATAGACCAGAAAACTAGGAAACATGTAATGATAGCTAAAAGAAATAATAGTGGATAGGGTAGCATAAAAACAAAGGAAAGAGAATAATCAAAGTACAGTGGAAATAATGAGAAAGATAAAGAGAAGGAGAGAGAATAACCAACGTAACGAGAAAGAGAAAGAGAGAGAGAGAATTGAGCTGTGTGTGCAAGTCAGAATTTGATCAACAAGCCTAGACATAACAAAACCTTAGTCACAGGACATTGGACCATAACACCGTTGCAATTAAAATCTTAAGACCGTCATAAAATCTTTGACCTGTGACCTCGCACCAGACTTACGCAGCTTCTATCGATACTGAAGCTCCACCTCCAGGAGGAGGTATTAATATGTTAAATTATTGACTCTGCCTGGAAGAGGAGGAATTAACATGTTATCCCCACCTAAAAGGGGATGGGGAAAGATAAGGGAAAGACCACTCCACAAATCCAGAATCCAGTTGGGCGGAGAACTAGAACCTACATCACCTTAATGGGTTGAACCTAAGATGGCTGAATTTCCACAGTAAAGATGCAAGCACTATGCAGGTGATCCAAACCAAATTCTCACTTTATAAACTTTGTAGTTGTAACTTGTATTCTTTGCAACAATAAAGAAAGAAACTCTGCCATTCGTCTCATTCAAACTTCTCCTGAGAGACTAAAGACTATAATATTACTAATCCAGAACTAACATTAAGAAGAACCATAAAGTCAAACAGAACCAGACTGCAGAACAAATCATCAAGAAGAAAGAAGCAGGTAAGAGAACATACACTCGAACACTCTATTTTAAAAAGGGCACAACACACACAACAATACACAAAGCACTATACAAAAGAGCAATTACAGACAGGCTGCACATAACATGAAAGGATATAGGGAGATGGCAGCATAGAGAACTGTGTCAACGTCGAGAGCAGAGCACTGGGAAAATATCTGAAAACCAGTGAAGACAAGTGGCTAAGGAGTGCATGGGAAGAGAGACTGATAAAAGTAAGTGAAGGCCCAGAAATATGCAGAGAAAGGAGAATGACAAACAGAACAGTGGAATGGCACAAGAAGCCAATGCATGGACAGTACATGAGACAGACTAAAAAACCGGCCAGCGATGAAACATGGCAATGGCTACAGAGGGGAGAACTCAAGAAGGAAACAGAAGGAATGCTAACTGCGGCATAAGACCAGGC
Source organism: Macrobrachium nipponense (assembly GCF_015104395.2). Taxonomy (NCBI): domain Eukaryota; kingdom Metazoa; phylum Arthropoda; class Malacostraca; order Decapoda; family Palaemonidae; genus Macrobrachium; species Macrobrachium nipponense. The sequence continues at coordinate 13,155,600 of NC_061099.1, forward strand.
CCTAAGAACCAGATATGTCCAAAGAATGATAGATGGGAATAACATCTCACCCATATGTAGGAAGTGTAATATGAAAAACGAGACCGTAAACCACACAGCAAGCAAATGTCCGGGAATTGCACAGCCAGTACAAAAAGAGGCACAATTCAGCAGCAAAAGCACTTCACTGGAGTCTGTGCAAGAAACACCAGCTACTTTGCAGTAATAATAGGTGCAAACACCAACCTGAAGGAGTGATAGAAAACGATCAAGCAAACATCCTCTGGGAACTATGGTATCAGAACAGATAAGGTGATATGTAGCAATAGACCAGAAGTGACATTGATTGACAAAATCAAGAAGTATCACTTATTGTGTCACAATGCGCACCATGGGACACCATAGTAGAAGAGAAAGAGAGAGAAAAGATTGATAAGTATCAAGAGCTGAAAATAGAAATAAGGATATATGATATGCCAGTTGAAATTGTACCCATAATCATACGAATACTAGGCACGATCCAAAGAACCCTGAAAAGGAACTGGAAAAACTAGATGCCAAAGTAGCTCCAGGACTCATGCAGAAGTGTGCTCCTGGAAACAGCACACAGTGAGAAAATTGATGGACTCCTAAGGAGGCAGGATGCAACCCAGAACCCCACACTACAAAAACCACCCCAGCGAATAGAATGACGTGCTAGACAAAAAAAAAAAATAAATAAATAAATAAAATAAAATAAAAAATAAGAAGTTTTTTTTTTATAAAATATCAAGATATTGTTCTAACAAGAAATGGCTCCTAAGAAAAAGCAAAACTAGAGTTACCAGCACAATTACTGTATACAAAAACTTGAACCATAAATGAGTCCCTTGGTACAGTTTAAACTGTTCCAAAAAAAAAATTTTTTTTTCACATTACCTCCTAATACGCTGATGAGTTTAATGTACTTAATTCTGTTAAATCTTGGACTGAATACAAACCTCAGGAACATATGTGTAAATACTGTACTCTAATTCAAAAGTGAAGCTGCAAAGCCAAATAACTCAAATAAATTACAAAAGGGATTTTGACGTAAGGAAAAATCTATTCTGGGCGATTGGTTCGTGTCGCCAGCGAAATATCCTTTAATCCATTATTTCTAAGGTAAATGTACTAACACATACCAGAGAATAAATAAAATAAAGAAAAGGTCAGTACAACTGACTCGCTCACCCTCCAAGAGGGTGTCGGTATGAACACTATGGCGAGTGAGACCACTACCACGAACCGCTTGCCAATAGAAATCTCCCACTACAAAATCCCCACAAGAGGGGAGCCGACCCACAGAGTGGGCAGCAACTACTACTACTCCATCCCATGCTGCCGACTGCTGCGCCTCTGGTGGCCATCCTGAAGTTAGCAGACAATCTTGAGCGATGGGATGGGCAGGGCGGGATTTCGCTGGCGACACGAACCAATCGCCCAGAAATAGATTTTTCCTTACGTCAAAATCCCTTTTCTGGGCTCAGTTCGTGTCGCTGCGCGAAATCGTACCAGAGAAATAGCACAAGATTGTAAAATAAAATCAAATAGACAAAAAAGGGTCTCAAATAAAAGAAAACATAAAATAAAGAAATATAATTGCTAATAGATATACATATACACAATGATACAAAATTAGAAATATTACTTAATTTTAACTTAATGCTAATAATATTTCTTAAATTTAACTTAAATGTAACATATTTACAGGGCTTACATGGAAAATATGTTGAAATCAGTATCTGTGTATAGATATTATGTACAAAGAACTCAAAGCAATTATAACAGTAATTTGAATAGAACAAACTTCAATAATAACATAAAAAAGGGAATGTATATGACTTAAGATACAAAACCCGTAACCATTGTACATACGATGTGTCCCCTAGCATAAAAATAAGGGGATCACATCAAAGAGATCATTATATACAATCAATTGTGAGTGACCCTAGCAAAAAAAATAAGGGGCACCCACTATACCATCATAAGAGCAGCTAAGACTCAAGGTAAACGTAGATGAACATGGCAGGTATAGACGAACTGTTGGGTGAGATAGGTAGAAAGGAGGACTGGATCTTCTACTAAAGATTAAGCAGAGTCGGGGGAAACTATGTTACCCGCCGCAACTGCTGAAAATTTCAGAGCTTCCAAGGACTTTAAGTAATGACGCTTAAATACTGTCGGCGATTTCCATCCAGTATATTTTTTCAAATCATCGAAATTCATATGTTGGAAATATTAATTGAGGTGGCTACTGCCCTGACATCATGTGCTTTAGGGAAGGAGTCAGATTGGCTTGCTTAATAAAGTACAGGATCTGCTGCCTGATGCCTTTAATAGATAACGTACACCTTTTTCTCTCTTAAAGAGAGGACCCAATGAGGATGAGGAGGTCCTGGACAGAAAGGCTCGTAGGTCGTTACTGGGCAAAGAGAAATATCTTGTGGAAGGGGTACAACCTCCATGGTTCCCACCTCATCAAAGGATCTTCATTCTTTGCTATAAAACTACGTTCCGGAGAAAGTAGAACTTCCCCTGTGGGAAGAAATTCAACAGCATCCGGATCCCCCTGGATAATGCCGACAGTTCTGAAATTCTAGCTCCTGAAGCCAAGCTTAATAAAAATAGAGTTTTTTCTTAAGAGCATTATAAATGAACATGTGTTATTATCTGTTTCTGAAGCCAGCTTTAGAACATCATTTAAGAACCATGATACTGACGTAGGCCTTACAGAAGGTCTAAGTCTAGCACAAGCCTTGGAATAGACGAGAAGTAAGAGTCTGTCAAGTCTATGTTGAACCCAAATTGAAAAATCTTTTTCAAGGCTGACTTGTTTGTCGTAATAGTGCTAGCTGCTAAGCCTTTTTCAAATAAAGATCTGAAAAAGGATATAGCTGAATTGATTGTCATGATTCTAATATCTGATTCTCTCAGGAAGGTTGCTAACTTTTGACTGCAGCATCATACTGTCTCAAAGTTGAATCTCTTTTATCAGATTCCAAGAAGAGAATATTTTGAGGATCAATATTCGCATCTCTTTTAGCTGCAAACTTCATGAAATCCATAAAGTTAGGGTTTTGAGAATTCCTGAGGAAGCGAACACAGTCTTCGTTTGTACTGACTGGGAGAGCCTGGGATTGGGAATTCGAAGAGGACGAAGGACCCAGTTCCAGAATTAGAGGGTACCAATTGCTCTTCGGCCAGTCTGGGGCTACTAGAGCCACTTGACCCTTGAACGTCCTGAGTTTGTTCAGCACCTTCAGGAGAAGATTCACTGGAGGGAAGACATAAATCTTCTCCCAGTTTGTTCCAGTCCTAGGGCCAGGGCGTCCGTGGCATAGGCCAGAGGGTCCAGGTTGGGGGCCACATACATGGAGTTTTGTGGTTCGCTTGGGATGCGAAGAGATCCACCTGTAGACCTGGAACTCTCTGAAGAATCCACTGGAACGAACTGTTGTCCAGTGACCATTCCGATTCCAGAGGAACTGATCGGATAGAGCATCTGCTATGACGTTTCTCACTCCAGCTATATGGGTGGAGGAGAGGTGCCAACTGAACTTGTCCGCCAGGAGAAGATGGCTACCATGACATGATTTAGATGACGTGATTGGAGCCTCCCCTGTTTATACAATGGACTACCACTGCGCTGTCTAAGACTAGCTTTATGTGGGAGTTCTTGGCGGACAGTAACCTTTTTTAGAGTCAAGAGCACGGCCATTGCTTCCAGTACGTTTATGTGGAACTGACGGAACTGAGGTGACCAAGTTCCTTGAACCTTCTTGAACTGAGAATATCCTCCCCAACCGCTTAACGAAGCGTCTGTGTGGATGGTAATCCCCGGAGGAGGAAACTGAAGGGGTACTGATATTGATAAGTTCTTGACTTTGCCCAAGGCGTAGACGATTCCGTAGAATCTGAGGGACTGAGGATAATTTGTCCCTGGACCATGACATTTGCTCGTGAGCGCCAGATTCTGGTTAGGTCTTTCAGTTTGGCTTTCATCAAGATGTTTGTCACTGATGCAAACTGGAGTGAACCCAGAATCCTTTCCTGGGTTCTCCTTGAAGCAAGTTTATGACTTAGAAATTGCTTTACTGACTTCGCTATTTCCTTCCTCTTGGCTGATGGAATCGACAGAGTATGGGAGGATAGATTCCATTGAATGCCCAGCCACTGAAAGTTTGACTCCGGAGTGAGTCTTGATTGGTCCTGTTTATCTTGAAGCCTAGATATTCCAGGAACCGGATTGCTTTCAGTGTTGCTTTGTGACATTCCTCGACTGTTGGAGCCCAAATTAGCCAATCGTCGAGATACGCTACTACCATAATCCCTTGCGATCTTAGTTGTTGGACTACTACTTCGCCAACTTCGTGAACACCCTGGGTGCTACGTTGAGACCGAAGGGAACTACCTTGAAGGAGAATGCCTGATCTCCTATCTTGAAGCCCAGGTACGGGCGGAAGTGTCTTGCAATAGGGATATGATAGTACGCGTCTGTAAGATCGATAGAGGTGGTGACGGCCCCACGGGGAAGTAAGGTCCGCACTGCGAGATGGTGAGCATCTTGAACTTGTCGCAGCGAATGGCCAAGTTTAAGCGGGACAAGTCTAAGATTACCCTTCTTTTTTGTGAGCCTTCTTTGGAAACGCTGAACAAGCGCCCTTGAAACGTTTAATCTGTTGACTCTCGCTATTGCTCCTGTTCTGAAGGAGGTCCTCCGCAATACTCTGTCAATTCCTTGGATGGAAGTTGACGGAAAGGTCTGGATGGAGGCGGATTCGCCAGCCAACTCCAACCCAGGCCTTTCGACACAATGCTTTGTGCCCATTTGCTGAATCCCCACCGGTGACGGAAGAGAAACAGCCTCCCTCCTATCTGAAAGTCCTCATTGATGTTGGTAGCCTCCACGGCCTCCCCGCCCCCCCTGAAGTGTTTTCCTCTATGTTGAGGGATCCTCCCGATCCTCTCTGACGAAAGGATCGCTTACCTCTGCCTCCCTTTCCCGAGCGATCATATTTCTGAAACGCCTGGCCTCGAACACTTGGTTGAAGGCTGGGGGCAGACCGCGTAAGAGGTGGAAGGTTGAGGCTGGGGGGAAATCACATAAATAGGCTGTGGATTGGGCCTTGGAGGTAGAGGTTGGGCTGCCTGCAACCAAACGGAAAAACCGCCGAAACAGGCTGGGCAAAACGTTGCTTTTTTTCTTCTGGTAAGGCTGGAAACGTTGGGTTTCTTTTGAGCCTTACCCCTGACAGCTTGATCCTGGCGTCTCTTTGCTGTGAGACCCCAGCGATCCTTAAGGCTTTGGTTTAGTCTCGTAGCCTCTGCCTGGACCTCCTTTACCATTGCATCTGGGAAGAGGTCTGCTCCCCCAGAGGTTTGATGAAAGCAAACTTATTTGTTCATAAGCCGAATAGTTGCTTCTTGGAGGACATGCTTCCGACAGTTTGTTCTAGCTGTGGCGAACTCGAACATGTCAGACTGCACCGTTTGAGTCAGTGACTTGGTGATTAGCTTGAACAGTGGCTCAGAACCATAAGAAATGGTAGCCACCTCAGTCATGGCCATGGTGTTGATAGACCTGGCCAGCCTAGACTTGGCATCAAATTCTGCCTGAATGAGGCTATCTGGGAGTCTAGGCAGCTTCTCACCAAACTGCTCCATAGCACAGTCTGGTTTGAGTTTGCCCGCAGAAAAAAGTGTTGGGCAGGTCTTCCCACAAATCTTCCGGTAGAGGGAAGTAGTAAAGAAAAAAGGAGGATGTTTAGGGGTCCGCTTCCTTTAGCTGCGGTAACGAGTCCCCCTTTTGGGCCGCTGGGGAATAGTAAACGTAGCAATCTTTTTGTAAGGAAAGGAAGCGGAGTACCCTCTTCCATTGTGAAGATTGTAAATGGACTCTTAAACGGTTGTATTTTCGTATTTGAACAGTCCATGTCCTCTAAGCACCTGAGCCATTCTCTTTGAGCCTGGTCACGTGAATAGAGGACTGTCTCTTTCGGAACCTTATCATCTCGCGTCATGGCAGCGGCGGTAAGCTGGCGTAGCCGATGAACGGCGGCTGGAGATCTTCCGGGAAGAACTCGAAGTCTTCAATCCTTCGAGTTCCGCACTACCGGGATTAGAAATAAGCCCGTCTTGGAAGGGGGCGTAAGACGCCACTCTCCAAGGATTGTTCATACTGAACGGAGGCAGAGAGTCATATGGTGGCAACTGAGCTACCCCTAGCGCCGAAAGGTGGGGGAGTAGCTAGCGGAGCGGTGGCTAGTCCGGCGATAATATTGTCCTGGGAGTTGATCCTATCAGACAACCGAGAGAACATCTGTTCCATACTGTTCTTGAGAGACCCCACCAGATCCCCCATGTGTTGCAACAGGCCAGCATTGGGATCCAAAGCCGGAGCTGCTGCGGAGGTGGAGGTAACTCTGAACAGAACCAGAGGAAAAGTGGGGAAACGGTTGACTCCGCTGGAGTGTGTGATCTCTCCTTGGAGGATCTACTCCTTGAGGATTTGGAGCCGGACCCAGACGCTCTAGACCTCTCTGCTCCGGGGTCGTAGCCGGAGACTTGCGAGATGTAGACGCCGACGACGTCTTTTTGACGACGACGACGTCTTACTCAAGGTTTTAACCGCCGTTTGACCTTTGACCTTAGGTCTAACAGAAGCATCAGGAGAAGTGTAAAGCTCAGTACCTGTAAAGCTCAGTACCTGTAAAGCCTTGGAAGGAAGGAGGAGAATTTGCAGGGGTAGAAGATCCAGTGGCGCCCAAGGGAAGCCCTTGAGCGTCCAACGTACTCACCTCGACCAACAGGTCGTCCACACCTACCATCGGCTCAATGTTTAAATCCAGTGTCGCGACTTCCGACGAGATGTCCTGGCCTGGATCCGTCAACGAGGCGGCGAGCTGCTGCTGAATTAGAGCGATAGTCGGGGCCGCCTCTGCTGGGTCGACGAATAGGCCCGTTGACTTGCCGCCCGGGGAAGATCAGGACCGCCAACCTCTTCTCGAGTATGTAGGGCTGACCTTGGCGGCGTTCTTGCCCAAAACCGCCGACCCAGGCCCGCAGGGTTGCCAGTGCGGTGTCTCTAACAGCCGGAGCCTGGAAGAGAGGGTATTTGTTAGTTTTAAGATTAAACTTAAAATTAAAACTTAAGTATAAGGTGAACTTAAACTATAGAGGATGCGAGATCCCATATAAAACAAGCTTAAGTTTACGATAAGAGGTTAGATTAAACTTAAGAACTATAACCTTGTAGGGATTGGCTAACGGAGTTGGAAATACTTACCCCAGTCTAAGAGCTGGCTCACCAGATCATAGCAAATCGTACAGGTCTCGTGAAACCAGACTTGAAGGTTCCCGTGCGGAGTCGCGCATGGAGCATGGGACCGGCAGAACTTCATGCCCACAGGGGTCCTGGAGCATGCGTTGGCATCCCGGATGCTCACAGTTGGTTGGTGGTCTGTAAAAGTGGAAAAGATACATGAGCATCCTAAAGAATCACTTACAGGCTAAAGGTTAAAAGAACTCCCGTTGCATGCCGGAGTGCGAAAAAATTTTGGGCATAACCCCTCCCTTATTGCCTGAATAGGCTATAACTCCGGAGAGATCCGGTGTGAGCATGCAATGGGGGGGAAGGTTAAGGTAGCTTAAGATAAACTTAAATTAGTTTAAATTAGAAACTAATTCTTAAACCTATAGATATCGAACGTACCGGACTAAGTCCGTGCGTGGCGGAGTGTGTCGCGATCTCAGCGCGACGGAGTGGTTAGTCGAGACCAACTGTATGCCGCAGTCCACCCCACGGGGTGAACTAGCACCTTTCCACGTGGATGCCGGAGCTCCGGTAGAAAAGGAGCCCCAGTAAGGTGGGAAAGGGCGAGAGGGCAAACAGACTCGCGCTAGCAACGGAGCGACGGAGTAGCGACGGAGGGGGAAAGGCACAGTCCCCCCCCCTAGCCATCCGGCCGTACCGAGAAGCTGGAGAGGTCGAGTCCAGTCTGGGTCTGTCCCGTCCCCCTACTCCCTCCGCCTGGGGGGAGAGGGAGGCAGGCCCGGGTATGCGGAGCGAGCGTGGGCAGAACTAAAACCCTCCCCCCGACTCTATGGAAGAGCGGGAGGAGGGAAAGATGACTGGACAGGCGTCTGGCTGCTCCGTGGATCACGTAGTGACCACGGAGAGCGGTAACAAAGATACAATGAAACAATAAAGCCTAGTATACACAACCGACTGATCAGAGAGATGCTATAGGGAAGCAACCGAACTGAAGAGCGGTAGCACATGGGACCCATGGGCCATAACCTAGGCTAGGTGAAGCAGACGCCTACACTAACGTAAACATAATACATAAATAAACAAATCACTTGTAAAGAAAGAAAAACAAAATAGTAGGAGAAAAAATCCAGGAGTGTACGACTAACCCGAAAGAAAGTCTACCACTCAAAGCTAGCCGGGGCCGATACTAAGAGCCGTGGCTAGGGTCTGGATGGAAGATGCCTACGTAAGGTGAAAGGACATGCTGCATGACATAACCGCGTAGGCTGTACCCTTAATATAAATAGGATAACTAATAATAGCGGTAATAAAGTAAGGGAAGGTTCTGGGTATGGGAGACCAAGAACGAACCGCCACGAGGCAGAAACCATGCTGCCATGCTTCCGACCTAGAGCTCGTATTTATACCTAAAAAACGGCAAATACTGGACTCAAGGACGGAAAAACCAAATAGCAATAAACACTGAGTACTTAACTTAGCTGCTGCAATGGCTGTACGCTCCATGACGAATAAAATCCAGTAAAAAAGGGCACAAAAACACAGAGCAAAAAAGGGCACGTGTATACGCTGTGCGCTAACTGAAAAGGATAGCCACCAGAGGCGCAGCAGTCGGCAGCATGGGATGTAGTAGTAGTAGTTGCTGCCCACTCTGTGGGTCGGCTCCCCTCTTGTGGGGATTTTTGTAGTGGGAGATTTCTATTGGCAAACAAGCGGTTCGTGGTAGTGGTCTCACTCGCCATAGTGTTCATACCGACACCCTCTTGGAGGAGGGTGAGCGAGTCAGTTGTACTGACCTTTTCTTTATTTATTTATTCTCTGGTATGTTGTTAGTACATTTACCTTAGAAATAATGGATTAAAGGATATTTCGCGCAGCGACACGAACTGAGCCCAGAAATCATACTATTGTACCTATCCCTGTCCTGGAGAGGTATTTTACTGTAATCAAAACTGTTTTGCAAGGACTTACTCATGAAAAAGGATATTACTCGTCTCTGGAATTGGGAATCTTGTGTAATCAATTATTGTGTTGAAGTTTTCTATTCGTTCTTTGTAGCCAGAATCATGAGCTGCCAGGTGGCAATTGACCACACAAACAGAGCAGCCATATATAGAAAATCTAACAGAAGCTGCACCTTTGTTTCCCTGAATGAAAAAAAAGAGAATATATTAGGAAATTCCCTATGGCAAAATATTAAGCTATCACAATCTTGGAAGAAAGCTGATATATATTATGCCATTTCTTTCCTACACTGTCTGTAACACCAAGATCAATCACAATATTTTCCTACAAAAGTAAATACTTTAAAGGCTAATATAAAATTCAGACATAAACATACCCAGAGCCCTCCAAACCCTGTTCTCGTAACTGTAGTGTGGATGTCTCGAACATGATGGAGATGTTGTCGTTTTATAAAAACATTTGTTACAATACCCTGTAAGCGTTCTCCAACAACCTCACATAATCATGGAGGCCCAATGGTTTCCCGCAAAGCACTCGTCCAAGGTTCTTCAAAAAGGGTGTCCATGACTACATTTTGTGGCTGTGATTTAACTTCTTGCAACCTGCAGAAGCAAAAGTAAATTGTACTAATAACTGATAATAAAGTGTGATTAATATTCAATAAGAATATATTCAGGTGTTAGAGGTTCAGATCCACAGACAGATAGATAAAGAGGTAGACATAGATATGTGAGTAGACAGAAAAGGATAATACCATAGATAATACCATGGGGTGTGGAGTGGCTAATGATTACTCTTAAGGATCACTAGACACTACATAGTGAAATAGTTTGACAATAATTAGGACTGGAGAACTTCACAAGTTAATATGAACATGATTACAGTAATTTGGATAAATAGAATCTATACAATTTGGGGCTACACCTCCATAAGCACCAAGATTGAATAGAAGATTCTTAATGTCTTTTGCACAAAACAATGATCAACCATTTTTTAGCATGATTGCTTGAAATTAAAGATACATATCTTAATGCAAACAAGCACTTGCCAAATGTATGATAAAAATTGTGCAGGCTCACACTACGACTTCCATAGTGAGAGGAGTTGGCTGTTACCTTTCACGTGTAGTTGCCGGAATAAAGCAATAAAAATATTACAATGATAATTCGGTTTTCTTAAGAAGGACCTTTTTATGAGCAATAACAAAAGCACCTAATAAATAAAGATGACTTTCAAGATTATTATTAATAAAGTAATTATAAAAAAAATCAAGATTTAAATACACTCTACTGTGCTTCAAAAGGAAAAAAACACTAGCTCAAAAAGATTGATAAAAACACTGCAACTATATTAGTTTACACAATAATAATAAAATACAAGGCACTACATAATTTCATTAAAAAAATTAGTCAACTTACCCAATTATATATATCTGGCAGAAGATCATCCGTGGTTCTCTTTATCACAGGATCATTGGGAATGCCAAGGAGGTTGTGGAGGCCTTGCTCTGGCCAACCAGTTTGCACATTCCACGTGATACAAAATATGCTGCAAAATTAACAACATAAATTATAACTGAACCACATTATACTATCACAATCAGCAGTACTGCAACAGTGCCATAACTAAGCAAAAGAATCTTTATTACTGTAAAAAAAAAAAATACAACTGCCATAAAAAAACAAGCTGTAGCACATGACAGGTTACATATCACAATGGACTTTTTTCCACAAAAAAAAAAAATGACATACAAAAATTATATTATTTGAATAGTATTTTATGACTTAGAATAATGATGAATAATATTTACTGAAAGATTTTGAGATTTGTGAAAGTCGTGAAGACCAAAGTCACTTGAATATAAAAAGAATGTTCCCATTTCTAAGGCATAAAAGGGCCACAAGAAAGTAATTACTATACAGGTAATAAATTAGTAAGCCTAAGGAATTTTAATGTGCTCTGTATCTATGCAAAAAAGAGACCTAGTACGTATATTGTTGGGTAACTGGCTTTCTCAAACACCTGAAAGGCAGACTGTCATCTCAAAATAGCCTCCTTGAGTCATCTGGAATGCAAACAGAAGACCAGAATTTCCAGTTGTTCTAAAACAAACCTGTCAATTTGTTCTTGTCTAAACCTGCAGTCAGCAGCTTATGTACACATGCCAAAAAACAAAAATACTCAACAGCTAGCTAGGTAAGCATCATCCATAAACAGTAGTAGCTCTAATAGTGAAGAGTCATTCGGCATGTGTCTACCAAGCAAGCAAGACCTGCAGTTTTAGCAACCAGAAATATGACTTTTTATAATAAAATAGTTTTACATATACTTACCTACCTGACTTTTATAATTAAATAAAGTTTTATATATACTTACCAAGTAAATACATAGCTATTAGTTTCATTTATTCACAGCAGTTTGGATTTAAATTTCGTGGTAGCGACACCAAATTTCTGTGATCTGTGTAGGTGAAACATATCTCGCCCCCTAGTGAGAGGGTTAGGAACGACTCAACAGACAATGCATATTCATTACGTTTATGTTCATGTCCATCAGAGGGGAGGAGGGAGGGCTTCGATCATGTAATCACTTGGTAAGTACATATACATAAAATTTTATTTTATGATTATAAAAATTTCATTTTCGTATAAGTAACTTTCCATGTAAATAATACAGCTGATTCCCACATTGTCAGGAGATGGGATAATGGACTATTCTACTCTAAAGCATCAAGTCATGTAATGAATTAGAAATAGAAAGTTGCTAGCACTGAAAAACAATGCTTGTCGTTCCTTGTTACTCAAGAAAACCTGCAGTAGAAACTGCCTCTGGTTGGTGCTCAACTTAACCTGTAGTGGCAAGGCAGTAAAGCTGAGGGCTGCCTCTACTTAAGGGGGAGCTTTGTAGCAGAGGAGTACTCCGAATGCTACCAAGCATCAGTGAAAGTTATGCAGCCACAAAAAATATCCAATAGCTAGCAAACTTTCAAGAGCCCTTGCCCTGGGCACAGTACCAGATAAAAACAACCAGATCATGTTGTCACCTACACTGAAGTAAAACCACAACCCATCCACTAAAAGTGTCTGGCGCTCTGGGTACATTGTACCCTCTCCCGGCTCCCTAAACTTTAAAATTTCACTACAAGGTGAAGGTCCGGACAATAGGAGAGAATCTTATGCTCCCTTCCATGATACCATGCCAGTAACTAAAATTTGCAAGGTAGTACTGCCAAAATTTTAAACACTTAAAAACTCTCTCAAAATCACGAGAAACAAAGAACGATCATACTACCTGTAGGTTGAATGTCAAATGAATGTTAGAGATATATAGTGCTTGAAAGCTAATGAGGTAGAGACTGTTCTAACGTCTAAGCTTTTGCTAAGAGGAGGCAAATGCTTCTCCTAAATCTGAGTGTCTCAGCTGATAAAGTCCATTAGGGTAAAGGCCAAACTGGTCTAGGATTCTAGTTATCTAGGAAAATACCAGACTATCCAGCCAAGCAGAGAGCACTCTATTCCTCCTCAGTGCTGGAGAGTGCTTTAGGCTCCCAGGGATGAGCTGGCACCAGGCTGTAGTTGTCATCAGGAATTCTAATCAGAAGAAGAGACTAGATTTTGCTAAACAATATACGTAGTTCCTAGATGGCTTTCAAACCTGAACATTCAGACAGAATGGAAAAGCTATTCTCCTCAGAGCTAGTGAGCGCTATTGGGTGCTCAGAGCAAGAGCCGGTGTCATAGCAAAAGCTAATGCTGGGCTGTTGTTGGTGCCAGAAAAGCAGGGTGCCAGACTAGCCATGAGATCCAGTGAAGCTGGTGTCCCTGGAAGACACGGATGTCTGTAAAACTCTTAAGGGAGAAAGGAAGGATCCAGGTCTTGTGCCAGTACCTGTCCTTGACTAAAATCCCAGGGAAGACAAGTAAATTATCTCCTTTTCCAAGCTTGGGCTTGTCAGGAACTTTAAAGGAAAATATGATAGGGATGCTACCAAACTTCATAGTTCAATATTTCATAAAGGTGTACGTAATTGCAAAAGGGACACGGATGTCTCGCAGAGGAGGCATAGGGGTCGAGAAACTAGCTTCAGAAAGTCGATCACCAGGCCTCGAAGACGACAAGAGAAGATTCACTAATATGACTTGCAATGGTCTCTGCAATTTATATAGATATACCTCCCGATTGATCTTCCTCCGTACAGTCTGGAGTCAGTCTGGTGAAAATCAGACAACCTCAGTAGATCTCTTGAAGCGAGGGTTACCAGAAAAGACAAGGTGGACGAGGATCCTGTAGGATCCACCCACAAACGAGCAAGTTCAGGGAGCATGGTACTAACGGCAAGAAAAATCACAAATTTTTGAAAGTAGTAAATTTTATTTCTAACTATACAAACCTGAGGTCCTTTACAATACAAATTACTTAAGGCATAGACTGGACATGGCCATTGAAATCTTTAAACAAGGCAGTTCGGTAGTTAAACTACCGGTCCGGTCCAGGTGACAGGCTTAGGGGTGGCATGAGGTGGGCAGTTATTGTAAGGACTTCAGGTTTGTATAGTTAGGAAAAATACAATTTATACTCTTTTTCCTTCCTGAATGGGAATATTGTTGCATTATCATAAGTGGTGATTGTAATTATTTTAGTTTCTACACATTTATGTTTACATTCCAAAGGGTTTAAAGTTAGTTGACGTTAATGGCCGTCAATGTTGCGATGGCTAAAGTAGGTTGAGCAAATCTAGTTGAATCCCCAAGAGCGTTTTCTATGATGTTAAGAGGAGCCCGAAAACTTCGAGCAGCTGAGCACTGGCTTACATAATGGCTTTCACACTTTTGATTACTTTGATGTTGACATGGATCGATTGCTTGTTGCGGTTTATAAAGCTAAAGTCATTAAAAAGAAATCTTTATCAATGTTAAAGTAACCTGTCAGCTCAAAGATTTTCTGGCTATGCTTCCATTACAAGCAGTTCATAGTTAGCCTACATGCCTGCGTTAATTTGCCACGAGGCTGAAAGATCTCCCAACATATCAGCATTTTTTGCATGATATAAAACTTTAATTGCATGTGTAATAGATATTGAGTTGTTTCGTGAATGAAACCGATTTCAAAAGTACAGACTAGTACGTATATCAACGAGCGCAAAAATGACTGAAGCCTGTGGTTGAAGTTTTCCATGTCTTTTTACAATTTTTGAATGTTATGGCAACTGTCAAATGAAATGAAGAGTAGGGTATGAAAAAAAATTTCTTAGGGAATTAACTTAAATTGGATACTACTATGGTACTTTCAAATTTTATCTAGAATAGTGCATCATCACAATTTTGGCTGCCAAATCACCCTGTTTTCCCAGGTACATCACATGTCCATCACCAATACTATAATTCCCCCTCTCTCTCTCTCTTTTTCCCACCACTTCTAAAACATACTTTAAAAATATGTATCATCACTTCAATCTACCGAAAGAAATATAATGAAATTAGTATAATTATAAATAGGCCTATTCTTTCACACTAGCAGATTTTCCTCTCTCTCCTCTCCTTCTCTACTCTCTCTCTCTCTCGTCCTTCTCTCTCTCTATCTCTCCTCTCTCTCTCTCTCTCTTCTCTCTCTCTCTTCTCTCTCTCCTTCTCTCTCTCTCCACTTCTGAAACATATTTGAAAAAATATCATCACCCAATCTCTCAAAGTACAGTACGTATTCCCCTGTATTCGCGGGGATGCATACCAGACCCCCCGCAAATAGCTAGAATCTGTGAATAGTTGAAACCCATATTTAAAACACTTAAAAACTGCCTATTTTATTAGTTGAAACTAAAGAAAAACCCACTGAAAATGTTTAAACCTGTGGTTTTTTATTAGTTTTACCACAAAAAGTGTATTTTATTATGAAATTTAAAAAGAAAACAGGAATTTGTGGATATTTCTAATACAAAAATACCAAAAATATGCAAATTTCCCATGAATAATGGTAGATATGGTCCATAGAGAAATCCATGAATAAGCGAGTCCATGAATGCCGAGAATGAAACGTGAATACCGGGGTCCACTCTATATAAACATTTAATGAATAAGTACTCTATAGATACGTAGACATATGCTCTCTCTCTCTCTCTCTCTCTCTCTCTCTCTCTCTCTCATCATAATATTGTATTCATTACTTTATTGTTCCGCACGATTTCCACTGGTATTGCCGAAATTTTACAATATTTTCTCTCCATTATTTAAGATCCGTTTCCATTTACGCCTGAATTTTTGTCATTTTATTGTCAAAATCACTTAAAAGTAAGGTTTCACAGTAGGTTTTAAAGAAGAACTATTGATATTTTACTCTGAACTGATGTTACCTAACAAACATTAACAAATAATATAGAGCCTGTTACTACATTCAAGTATAGTAAATGATCATAGGACTTCTACTGAATCTTTATGGGTTAAAGTTACTGGAAATCTATAAAATAACAAACACGATGATTTCGAAGTTCTGCCCCCTTTCTAGAGTTGCCAGGTGTGGCATTATTGAGCAATATGTGTCCGAAGATTTAAGAGAACTGAATATTCCTAAATGATGATACAAACCCTTGACAACGGTCGGGTCCTTGATGTTTGTCCTCGTCCCGTAATCCTGGGTCTTGCGTGTTTTTTTTCCTGTCGGCGTCGTGTTCCTTTAGGCCCGTTTGTTGGTCTCCTTTTACGAAAGGAATTACTTAAGGCATAGCCTGGTTCGGTGGTTAACTAAAGGTCCAGTTGTTGGTAGTCCCTCTGACCAGACTTGAACATTCCAATTTGCTTTTGGCTGTCAATGTTGATAGACTTATTCTTCACCGCTTTCTACCCGACTGTTATTGCCGATTTCTTTTTCAACCCCAGTGGGATTTTCCTTTTTCTTGCGTGATGTATTGCTGTGATAGTATGTTTGTGAAAATTAGATGCAATGCAAACCCATGAATTGCAACAGCTGTTGTCCTCTGCCCCTCAGCCGGCACTTCCCCAGAGGTATATGGGTAAGAAGGTGTGGCAAGATCTGCGCCTTGGTAGAAATTGATCCTCATGCCCTCTGCTGGTCTGTGCCGCAGTGGGGGAAGTTTGCTGCAAGGAGGAAATATATTAGGAAGACTAAATCGGTGGCAGGAGGTAATATGCCTCCCACCACGCCTGTGCTAGCTAACCTCTCCTCTTCCACCTCTCTCTTGGCACCGTCCCATACTTTTTTTTGTGTCACTTCGGGGGAACTTCTTCTTCTTCTTCCCTTTCCGATGAGTCGACGAAGAGGGAAGGGGAGGTGGAGGGCTGTGGTTGCAGACCTGGGGAATGCTCCTTTAGGGCCCTCCCCTTGTTTCAAAGGTACACTTTCTTTGGAGCGATGGGGGACACCACCTATTAACCCGACTTTTTTAGATTCCGCAGGTGAGGTGTCAGGCTTAGGTCAAGTGTGGACATCACTGGAACTGGTTGGCACTCTTCAGTCAAGAGTTGCTGGCACACCTGAATAGAGGTGCCAACAGCATGACTCGTGCAGTCCTCACCTCCACCACTAATACGGTGACGTTCCCCAGCTACTATGCTCCTCCTTACCTAGCATGGTCACACCACCCAACCAATGTGTCCCCAACCATGATGATAGGGACTAGGCCCCATATGCTGACATACCAAGTCCCAGCTCCTGTGACTGCAGTGGCTCTCCCTCCTGGATTTGGGGTGGCACCACTACCTGTTCCAAGGGTTACTGCTCCTCTGACTCCTCTGGTGGTGACAGAGGTAACCCTGCCTGCTGTTCCAGCTGTAGTACCTCCTCTTCTCCTGTACCTGCTCCTGTCCCAGCTCCTGGACCTGCTGAGTTGTCTGCCACCCCTTTGGGGACCTCTGACAACTTTCCTACTGAAGCTGTCAAAAGGAAGGTGAAGAAGAAGAGATTGAAGAGGGTGTCGTTATCTTGATCTTTGTCATCTGCCACCTCCTTACCTGGCCCTTCAAAGGCTTCATGGCCTAAGACGGGAAAGGTAGCTTCTCCGCCTCCAAAAAAGTCTTGCCTCAAGACTTCTGAGGGTCTGCATCCTACTTCTGGGAAGGAAGCAGTTGGCTCTCTGGCTGGCTCTCCCACTTCTTCGGAAGTGGGAGCCAAGACTCTTCCCCCAGGGACTAGGTTTTCAGTGTGGCAGGATCACAAGCCAAAAACCAATGAACTCTCTAAAAACCACTTTTACTCACAACACACTTGACACACTCAGAGTGAGGAGCTGTGCTGTCTGCTTTATACGGCTGTCGTAACACAACACAAAAACAACCCAACAAAAGACCACTGCACAAACAATCACTAACAACATAAACAAACAATACTATGACAAGCCAATACAACCACCTACAACACCAAGGAACCACAACTCCAACAACTCACCTACAACACAACAGAAGAAACTCACCAGCTTAACTTCCAACACACAAGCACAACAACTTCAACAATACAGGCACAACAACTCTTAAACATACAATACCAACAATATTTCAAACAACAATTAAAAAACACACAATATAACTGACCATCAATGCCTTCAATACTGACTCCACTGACTACGTTTATTGACTGACTCCCGACAACTCTGCTCATAAACTGACTCTCCGATTGACATGGCAACTGCACCAGCAGACAACAAGAACTCCACAACAAGCAATTCAATCGCTAACTATCTATCCAACAATTACAAACACCCTCTCTCTCTCTCTCTCTCTCTCTCTCTCTCTCTCTCTCTCTCTCTCTCTCTCTCTTTTTTCAGAAAAAAACAAAAACACAAACACACTACACGATCTTAACAGCGACAACCCCCCCCCCTCTCTCTCTCTCTCTCTCTCTCTCTCTCTCTCTCTCTCTCTCTCTCTCTCTCTCTCTCTCTCTCTCCACACTAAATTGCCTTTTGCAACAATCTCGTTTGAGGCCCCTCATACACTCTCAGTCGCATCGCCATTTGCTTCTTCCAAACCACTTTCTTCCAGAGTTACATTATCTCCCTCGCTACTGTCCTCCAAAATCCCATTCACTATCTCTTCAACCCCTTCTAACTCTTGCCCACATATCTCTCGTAACTCTGCCACCAAATCACTCACCTCATTACACTCGTGCCAAACTCCCAAAGAGACTCATTCATACTGCAACCATGTCCTTACTACTCGATTCCCTTCCTGCTGAAATCTCACTAGACCCTGACAATTCAAACCCACACACACTATAAGTATCATTCCTTCCCTCAAAATCATCTGTATTACATGCCTTATCCAACATTTTCACCCTAACGCCAACCCCTCTATCATGCAGTCCTCGCTTTTCCTTTTCATTCTCTTTCTTTACCTTCTTCCACTCTCTTCCATACTCAACCAACACTAACTGCCAATCTCCAAGAACCATTTGTTCACTGGCACTCGGCTCATACTATTCACTTTCACCCACTCACTCATCCGCACACTAGACGACCCACCCCACTGAATCCCCTTAACACCTAATTTCCCGAATTCCCAGTCTGATTCCTCCTCTTTCGCCTGTGCACACTCGCTACATGACCTCTCACCAACCACCCGGTCCGCCTACCATTGTATGTAATTGGGTCTGTGATGCACCAGGCACTAGTAGAAGTGAAGATGATGCTGAGGAAGAATGCTGAAGAAGTCGTGTTGGGCTTGTCTCCAGGGTTCTACAACCAGGTCTTTCTAGTAGTAGAGAAGGCTTTTGAGGGGATGGAGATGGTCAGAGACCCATCTCCCGAACCAATTCTTTCACCAGACTGGATCCAAGATGGAGACAACACGATCAGCGCTTGTCTCTATCAGGAATAACAACCTCATGCTTACGGTGGACTTGAAGTACCGGTATTTCCAAATACCCATCCACAAGTCCTCCTGACAGTATACTTTGCTTCATCCTCAGAGAGATGGTCTAATAATTCATGGCACTGATTCGGGCTCTTGACCACTCCCCAAATGTTCATGAGTGTTCAACCTGGTCTCCACTTGGACACATTCACATGGGATACGTCTATTGAGGTATCTCAACGATTGGCTGGTGCTACAGGACAGAGATTGACTCCTCAAGTTTTGCCAGGATCTGGGGATCCTGATAAATCCTGAGAAGTCTGACCTCAAGCCCAAACAGAAGACATTGTACTTAGGCATGCTGATAGACACAGTAGCAGCAAGAGTCTTCCCCTCAGACTCTCGTATCAGCAGGTTCAGAGAAGCAGCACGACATTTTGTGTCTCGACAGGAACAGCCTGCTTGGCTTTGGCAGGTCGTGATAGGTTACCGGTCATCCTTGGAGAAGCTGGTCCCTCATGGGCAGCTTCACCTTTGGTCTCTTTACTGGAGACTGAGGGAATACTGGTCACAGTCCCGCAACCCTCAGTCTTTTCTCGTCAGGAGGTGAGAGAAGACTTGGACTGGTGGCTTGACGACAGGAACCTTGTAATAGGAGTGGACTTTTCCTCTTCCCCCCGGACATGCTTCTGTTCTCAGATGCATCAAGCTAGGGGTGGGGTGGGGCGCACACCTGGAGGAGTTCCTGACTGCAGGGGTGTGGGGACCTTCACTACAAGCACCTTCACATTAACGTCCTGGAACTCAAGGCAGCCTCCTGACCCTCCATGAGTTTTGGAACGTGTGATGGGACACTGTGGTTTTGATGAATGACAATACCACAGTAGTGGCATATGTCAACAAGCAAGGGGTACTCGCCTCCCTCGAGCTTCATCAGTTGACAATGCAAGGGCACAAGTGGCCAGTAGCACACTCGGTAGAGCTGTCAGCCAGGTACATTCCAGGCAAGAGGAATGTAATGGCAGACAAGCTCAGCTGCCAGGATCAGGTGGTAGGAACCTAGTGGTCCCTTCACCAAGATGTGGCAAGAAAGGGGGTTCAGCCTATGGGGGCATCCAGTCAGGGACTCGTTCGCCACCTGATTTAACAGGAAGCTTAGAGACCATTAGCTCTATTGTTTCCTGACCCATAGGCCACTGCAAAGGATGCGTTCCAACACGCGTGGGACAACCTCAAAGTTTACACCTTTCCCATGTTCTGCCTGATTCGAGCAGTTATCGGCAGGGCACTGATCACTCTGAATCTAAGGATGATTCTTTGGTGGCACCCAAATGACCTCAGGCCGTTTGGTATCCCATTATTTTAGTTATTGATTTATTTTTATTTATCTAGTTTTATTCATTTATTTTTTTATTTTTTATTTATTTATTTATTTGATTATTTATTTATTTATTTATTTATTTATTTATTTATTTATGTATTTATTTTTTATTTACTTAATTTACTTTATTTTATTTATTTATTTCTATTTTTCTCGCTCTCCGCTCCAAGGCACCGAGAGATTCCCCGTGGCAGAACCTGCTGTGCCAACCACACGTCAAACAGTACCACCAGGCAGTGTTGTCCAATGTCTTTACAGCTGGAGGTTATCCATCATCTCTTGTGAGCTGGAGGCTTTTCTCGCCAAGCAAACCACCCTAGATGGCAAGATACCTCAGACAGCCCTCTGCAGTGGTATACAGTGGTCCCCCGTATTCGCGGGGGATGCGTACCACACCCCCCATGAATAGTTAGAACCCACGAAATAGGGGGACCTTGACATAAGACAAACCCATAGTGGTCCTTCGCTTTCTCTTAAGGGTGACACAACCTTCCCTTATAAGAAAACCCAGAAGACTGACGATAATCTTACAGTTCTTAAACTCCAATCAGAAGTCAGTGGTGGGATTCCCTTCCTCACTCTTATAACCAGGAAGGAAATCTCAGGTAAGTTGAACTCCAGTTTGGTTCACTGGAGATCATTCAGATTCCACCCACCAATCAGTGAGTCTTCCCATTGTGAAGAACCGCAGGTTTGTATATCGTGTAGGACCAAATCACAATTTTTGAAAGTATGTAGTAGATAACACTAGCGTGGACTCAATGATACCTGCATGTAGAACTGTACTTTGAGGAAAATCTGAAAAGTTATTAGAGGCTTAAAAATTTCTATAGCCGTAATAATCTGGGCACTTTAAGTTTATGCTAAATGTACAGAGATGGCCGTCGAGCATAAAAATGAAAAAGGGTAATGACTAGCGCTCAGACAAAAGTGCCAGGCATCAGGGGTTGGCAATGGGAAGTGGTGCCATGAGCTCGTGAGGGGTCCAGGTAAGCCTCTCATCTAGCTTGGTTCTACAAAGCTCAATTCTGTACTGCAAAGTGCTGTGAGAAGAAGTTTTAACCACTGACATGAAGGTGAGAACAGCAACTGTCAAGTAAACCTTCAGATGATTCAGGTACCAAGAAAGTTATCGCCTTGAAAATGTGGACTGCTATACTATTAGTGACACACTTGTGCAGGGGCCACTAATCTTCCGTATTGTTCGAAAAAATATGTGGACTACCAAAGCAAGTACTACCAACTCCACTAAGAAGAAACAAAACAAGAAAAATCTCATCCTGAAGCTCTTAGCTGAAGCTACTCGACTTTCAGTTTGGATATCAAAGTCCAGTAAATAACCAGCAAAAAATTAACAACTGCTGCCGACATTCAATGTTATCACCAGAAGTCACAGAAACAGAATATGTATTGTCTGTTGAGTCATTCCTAACCTTCTAGCTAGGGGGCGAGACTGGTGTCATCAACACAGAATGCCAGTGTCGCTACCACAAAATTTGAATCTAAACTGCTGCAAATAAATGCAACTAATAGCTATGTATTTACATTAGTCATTGTTTTCCTTCACAGGCTGTGTATGCTGTCAGTGCCTTGTTGCTGTCTTACTGTCTGGTAATTGTAAATTCTTTGAACCTATTTACCTTTATACTACAGATTTATGTACTCCACTGCTGATTATTCAGTGTATCAGCTTAATCTTTTCTTGAATTACAATTTGCTTTGGAATATCTTTAGCTTTGATCCTTTTTGGTAGAGTGCATAGTCTAATTTTAAGTTAAACGTTAAAGGTAATATACTTCAAGCCAGTTCACATCAAAAGGAAGTTGTGTAGTATAAAGTTCAGTACCTTTGTTTCACTTTTCTGATGTATTTTTATTGTTTTCATTGTTAATGTTTTGTTATAATTTCTGTACATATCAGTATAATATAATTTTCTACATAACCAGTATTACATACTGGTTATGGTTATATTTAATATAATCATGAATGTCATTATCATCATCATCACTATTTTTTATATTCTATCATAGTTAATATACTTCAGTACTTTTTCAAGTATATTTCCCGAGATAAGTGTACGTGTATTGTTGAAAGAACAGATTAGAAGACTCAGCTTCAGGTATCACTGCTCTCATATCATGGAATAAAAAGGAGTTAACCCTTAATGGACAGATACCTTCATAAGAGTAGCGATAACAGGTTTTGAGCGGTCAGTGGGACAGATTCACTCCTAGCGAGCAACAATACTAGGCACCATACAGTTTGGCTAGATCAAGTGGCAGAGAGTTTCCATTACTTTAATGGGCTATCAATGACTCCTGGCAACTGAACTCTCTGGGCATCTCAAGAGGTTAGTTGTGTTCTGGACTTCAAGGGGGAATGTTTTGCCCATCTTTCTTCCACAACATCTTTGTATTTACTGTTTGCTCATTAATACACCCAGGGATTGCTGTTGGTTTGTAGTTCTTATCTTTTATGATAGTATGTCAGCTATTATTGTCATATTAGCAAACAAAGAAATATTATAAAAAAACATGTATGCCTCAAAAATCCTGTCAATATTTTACAACGAATATACAGGCCAGTCCCTGGTTATCGGCGGACACGGTTACAGACAGTCCCCGCGTTACGACGGGGGTTCCGTTCTTGAGACGCGTTGTAACCCGAAAATCGTCGTAAGCCTGAACATCATGAAAAAATCCAAAGGAAACATTACTTTTAATGCTTTAGGTGCATTCAAAATTGTGTATGTTATCTATACATTATACTATGTACTATTGACAAGAAAATTGAAGACAGAGTTTCCTTAAATCTTCGGATACATATTGCTCAATAAAATGAAACTTGACAACTCTAGAAAGGGGGCAGAGCTTCAAAATCATTGTTTGTTGCTTTCTAGATTTCCAGTAACTTTAAGCCATAAAGATTCTGAAGAAGTCCTAGCATCATTCATATTTAAATGCAGGAACAGCCTCTATATTATTCATTAATGTTGGTTTGGTAACGTCAGTTTCAGAGTAGAATATCGATCATCCTTCTTTAAAACCTACCATGAACCCTTTCTCATAAGGGATGTTATGATACAAAAATGACAAAAAATTCATGTGTAATTGGAAACAGATCTAAAATAATGAGAAAAAATAGTTTTAAAATTTGGGCAATAACCAGTAGAAATTGTGAGGAATAATGCAGTAGTGAATGCAATAATATTACTGAGAGAGAGAGAGAGAGAGAGAGATGGAGAGAGGAGAGAGAGAGAGACGAGAGAGAGAAGAGGGGGGGAGAGAGATAGAGCAGAGAGAGAGAGAGAGTCTGCTTATGTGAAAGCATTTGCCTATTCACAGTGGGGCCCCGTATTCGTGTTCTCCGGATTCTCCGATTTCTCTCGGGAACGTTTCTCCGCATTATTCGCGGGAAATTTGCGCATTTGCTGTATTTTTCTATGAGAAATATCCACAAATTCCTGGTTTTTTTTATCAATTTCATCATAAAATTGCATTGCCCTTTTTGTGATACAACTATTAAAAACCAAAACCGTATGAAAATTTTTAGTGGTTTTTCTTGAGTTTTAACTAACAAAATAGGCTGTTTTTAGCGTGTTTATAGGGGTTCTAAACATTTGCGGGTTCTACCTATTCCATGGGGGGGTCCTGGTATTGGGTATCCTTCCGCGATACGGGTGGGGGGACCACTGTATAGCTACGTACTTAATTCATCATATTTTCTTTGGGAGATTGTTATAATATACTATTTTTAGAGTATGTTTTAGAAGTGGAGAGAGAGAGAGAGAGAGAGGAGAGAGAGAGAGAGAGAGAGAGAGAGAGAGAGAGAGAGAGAGAGAGAGAATTATAGTATTGGTGATGGACTTGTGATGGGGAAAGGCAGAAGAAAGAGCAGTGAGTCGTGCACAGATACCTAATATAGCTGCCAAGATCGTGCTGCACTATGCTAGATAAAATTTGAAAGACCAATGGCATTCAAGTTAATTCTCTAAGAAATTCATACCCTAATTTTGATTTCATCGACAGTTGCTACAACATTCAAAGATTGTAAAAAGACATGGAAAATTTCAACCACAGGCTACGGTCATTCTTGCTCTCTTGATATAGTATGTACTTTTGAAAATTGGTTTTTCAACTTCATCCACACATCATTCAAAAAAAAACAAAAAAAAAAAAACAAAAACGTTTTAAGTAAAAATATATTACTAAAAATAACTCAACATCTACTGCACAGACAATTAAAGTTTTAAATTGTGCAAAAAATGCTGATGTCTTTGGGAAATCTTTCACCCTCTTACTGCTTGTAATGGGAGCATAGCCAGAAAATCTTTGAGCTGACAGGCTACTTAATCTTGATAAAGATTTTCTTTTTAATGATGAGGAGATTTGTAAAAAGCAGCTAGCCATTCGATCCATGTCAACTTCAAAGTAATCAAAGTGTGAAAGCCATTATGTAAGCCATAACCAGTGACTTGTTGTGCTCTCCAGCTCAAAGCTCTAGGGCCACTCCTCCTCACATCATAAAACACGCTCTTGCGGATTAAACTATAGTCCATTCACTAAGGTAGATTCTTGTGCCTACGAGACTTTGTTTGGTGGCCTCTGATTGGCTGGTACTGGGAGGCAGGCCGCTCGCTCAGTCTTATTATTTTCGTCTGTGGCTTAGAAAACTAGCAATATGTTTATATTTCTTCAATAATCTCACGCTTTGCTCAAGATAGGAAAGTTTTGGTCGTACCAAAAGATTTGGCATTATTTGTGCAATAAGATAAAACACAAAGGAATTACAACAAGTAAAAGTGAAAAGAGAAGTTTTTGATTCTTTATACCTGTTTTTATTTATCATAGGATTTTACATCATTAACACGATGAAGATGAAATAAAACTTGTGTTTTCATACAATACAATCACCCTGAATACGCTGGTGACCTTAGATTTTTAGATGCAAGTAATATGTGAAGAGAAAATTAGGAATGTGGCTTATTATGTTCCATCTGTACTTGACTCAGCCTGAAAGGAAGTCAATCTTCCTTAATTCTTTGTTGTTTATTACTTCACTGAGATTATTATTTCATAGCACTCAAATAAGTCTGATATCTCTTTTGTTTGAAAATATATTCATATAATAAAATTAAATACAATATTCTGAAACAACCTGATTAAAGCTTAGGCTGAATTGAAGAGTGCAAAGTCTGTTCACAGAGTTCAACTTCTTTGCAGAACTGAATTTCCCGATTCCCGCCTAGATCTCGGCTAATGTTACCAGATGCATCCATCTGATTATTATCATTTTCCTTATCAGATATGTCCAAACATACTGTATGATATTGGATTGAAAATGTTCAGCAGTCATAATGGGAATTCTTTGTATTTAATTACAGAAAATGTAATGATATAACATGGTAAATATTGTCGAAACTGCAACCTCCAATAATGAGCAAAATATCATTAAAAAAAACGGTGAGAAGCAATAGCAGCTGCTATCTGGTTAAAGATGCACACTTAATAACTTAACAACACTCCAGGTGCTGGGTGTCCCTCATGCAAGGCCAGCCAAGAGAACTTTCGTCTTCACCTATTCCTTCTATGGTGGGTCTCTGAGTTCTGATAACACATATAAGCTCATGTAAACTAATGAGTTTTTTTGTTAAACAAAATTTATGATGCTCTGTATAAAAAACAAAAGGAAAAGTACTACAGTATACTTTGAAATTCTGAGATTAAAACAACAATTTGATGTAATTTTTGAACAAATTCTCAGTGCATTGCACATACCTTAATGTCTCCATTGCAGATACTACTACTTGCAGGCAGCCTACCAGTGTTAGGAAAGCCCTAATCTGTAAAAGTTTGTAAAACTATATTTTTACTGAAGTCCCCATGGGACACAAGTAATTTTCCATCCATCACTGTCTTACAGACCTGGGATGGCATATGTGGTCAAAATAATCCATGAAAACAAGGAATCAAAAGTTTAAAGCAAATATTTTAAATGAAATACACACATATATAGTAAATCTCCTGTAAAACATATCAGCAGTGGAAAAAAATATATAGTTTTGTACATGAACTTTCCTGTCAGATATATACTTAGCTATACGTCTCTGACGTCACGACAGAATTCAAAACTCGCGGCACACGCGACAGGTAGGTCAGGTGATCTACCTTACCCGCCGCTGGGTGGCGGCTGTAAGAACCAATCTCCCTTTCCAGCCAGAATTTTTCTGTCGCCGGTGACGACTACACCTGTGGTTGTTACCCCCTCCTGACAGCTTTATTCAATTCTCGTTGCCGTGGATTTATTTGGACTGACTTTCGGTGAAGTACCTGATCTTGTTGCTTGGCATACGCATTTGTGGATTGTTTTTGGATATTGATTTGGATTTTTCTTTGATTTCGAGATGTCTGAGTTAGAGGTTAAGAATCTTCTATGTTTAGGGTGTGCTCTATGGATGAATGCAAGGTGAGACTACCGAAAGCTACGGTAGATCCTCACACAGTTTGCTTTAAATGTAGAGGGAAAGAATGTTCTTTTGTTAACCCGTGTAATGAGTGCGAGAAGTTGGATGAGGGTGAATGGAAGGCTCTTTCTTCCTACTTGAGGAAGTTAGAGAAAGACAGGGTGAGAAAGGCTTCGTCTAGGAGTTCTAGTAAGTCTCGTATAGTCTCGTATTAGCGAGGTAGAAGAAAATCCTGTTGTAGCATTAGAACCTTCTCCAGTTTCAGCTCCTGCGCCCTGCATCGAACCTAAGGATACGACTAACGCAAGTGGCAACCATGAGAGCCACGATCCTTAGCATGGAAAAGAAGATTCGTTCGTTGCAAGGTAAGAGTAGTGAAGGTGAATTGTGCAGTGACCCCAGTGCAGTGGAGGGTGCGTCTGATCGGCTCCTTAATGCTTCCAGGCCTAGACCTCTTCCAGACTCCCAGTCCCAGTGGAGGAGGAAAGTCAACAGCCGCAGGAAGGTTAGGGAGAACTCCCACCGATCAGGGCGTCCCCTCGGTAGATCTGATGCTCGTACCCAGGCTGCCCTTGTGCGCGCGAAGAAGGAGGTATTGCGCCAATGCTTCTCTTCTTCTTCCTCACCTTCGCCTAGAAGAGGATGGAGCGCTTCGGATTCTTCGCGACCGCTGAAGAGAGCCTGGAAGGCTCCTGGCGCCTTTCCTTCCAGCCCGGAAGTTTTTCCAGAAGAGCCGGAAGTAGAGATCAAGAAACCCAGGAGGGAGCAGGAGTTCTCGCCTCATAGTAGGCTTCGAGCCTCTTCTCCGGTGAGGATTTTGCAAGATCTCCAGCTCGAATTCTTGCTGGACTGCAAGCGCAGATTTCGGCGCTGGCGGGCTCCTTGGCAGGAGGAATGCGTCGGAAAGACGTCTCTCTCCCTGTCAAGAAGTCTAGGATTCCTTCGCCTGTGTTACCGTCTCAGTCAGAGTCGGTTCTCTCTCCTGTATCAGCGGATGGAAGGAGGCGCTTCTCCTCGGCAGGCGCTTGTCGTCTTCCAGGCGTCAATCGCCCAAGAAGCTTTCTCCTGGTGACTACATCTCTCCAGTAGGAAGGGATCTAGCGCCTAGTAGGCGTTCGTCTAAAGACAGGCGTACAGCCTCGTCTTCTCGCTCATTTCCGAAGATCCTTCATTCTCCGGATAAGAGAGCCTACTCTTTGATGGATTCGTCAAGAGACAGGATCTCGCCTTTTGTTAGGCGGCCTTGAGCCTAGTAGGCGCTACTCAAGTAGACGCTCTCCCGCTCCCAAGCGTGGTGCGGAGGATAGGCGCTTTTTCTCCTGATAGGCGGCGGCTCTCCTTTTAGCCGCTCTGTTCAGGACAGGCGTGTAGAGCCGGAAAGATATGTCTCTTCTGGGAGACTACCTTTTGAAGAGACACACAAGTCTGGATCGAAGTTTGTGGAGCATGGAGTTAGACGCCGGTCTCCTAGTAGGCGACCTTCTCCAGGGCTTCGCTCTCCTGTAAGTAGGCGCCAAGAGCCTAGTAGGCGTTCGCCTCATGGTAGGCGCAGCTCGCCTGGCAGCCGCTCTCCTTTGAACAAGGCGGATGGATCCTGAGAAGCGCCTTGACATAGTAGGCCTCTCCTCTCCTAGCAGGCACTCCCCTTTGGAAGCCCGGAATTCTAGGAGTAGGATTAAGGAGCAAAGAGCACGCACTCATCAGAGTAGGAAGGACTCATTCGAGAGAAGCTCTCCAGAAACTTTGGCTTCCCCTGATAGCGCCAGTCTGCTACTAGACACTCTCTGGACAGGCGCACTTCTTTAGAGAAGACTAACTGCCCCCTCGTAAAGAAGCGGAGGTTCTTCAGTGGATGAAGTTGAACCTTCAGAAGAGGATTTGGTGAAGGACTCGTCA
Source organism: Macrobrachium nipponense (assembly GCF_015104395.2). NCBI lineage: Eukaryota > Metazoa > Arthropoda > Malacostraca > Decapoda > Palaemonidae > Macrobrachium > Macrobrachium nipponense. The sequence goes on from NC_061099.1 coordinate 13,184,369, forward strand.
GTTTCGTCCTATAAGATCCTTACAGATCTCCTTCTTCAAGAGTTTGGAGACTCCCTTACTCCCGTCGCTCCTCCGTCTCCTCTCTCTTTATTCTCGACTTAATCGAGACGAAAGTTTCCTCTTGTGTGAGGATGAAGCCAACCATCTCAATGAAGAAGGCTTTGAGAGGTTTTGGTGATTGGCTGCTTTCTAAGGAAGAGAAAGGGAAGACTGTGTTTTTTTTCTTTCCCTCCTTCCAAGCTTACGGGCAGACTGGGATTTTGGTACGAGTCTGGAGAACCCCTATGGCCTGGGTCTTCCTTCATCGGCGGATGCGGACTTCTCTTCTCTGGTAGATGCAGCACGACGCTCGGCTCTTTTGTCTGCTAAGACTACCTGGGCTATGAACGAGCTTGACCTCCTGCTGAAGGGAATGTTTAGAGTCTTGGAAGTCTTCAACTTCCTTGACTGGTCTTTGGGGGTCTTGGCTAAGAAGACTCAGAACCCGGATGCTATTTCGCCAGAAGATCTCAACAGTGTTCTAACGTGCATTGATAAAGCAGTTAGAGATGGATCGAGCGAAATAGCCTCCCTGTTTGGAGCAGGGATCCTTAAGAAGAGATCAGTCTTCTGCTCTTTTCTGACGAAAAGTCTGTTTCGCATGCCCAAAGAGCCTCTCTCCTGTATTCGCAGCTCTCGCCTCTCGCTATTTCCGAAGAAGATAATACAGGACATCTCAGGATCTATCTCTGCGAAGGCGACTCAGGACATGCTCGCGCAGTCGGCACGGAAGCCTAGGACCTCCTCCAGACGAAGACGAAGAAAAAGGAGACTCCAGCTAGACAGGGTAGCCCTTTCGAGGGGGGCCCTTCCTTCTAGAGCCTCTACCTCGAGAGGGTAATAGACCTTTCAAGAGAGGTAGATCCTTCTCACGCTCTGTCAGAGCTAAGAAGTAGGGATGTAGTCCTCCAAACACCAGTAGGGTGCCAGACTTCTAAGATTCTCGGAAGCCTGGCAAAGAGAGGAAGGACAACTGGTCCCTCTCGATTATCCGGAAAGGATATCTGATTCCCTTTACGGAAAGACCACCGTTGACAACGACTCCGAGGGAGTTGGTGGCCAGGTACAGGGATCCCATCATGAGCCTTGCTTTAACACAAGCAGTGGAACAAATGTTCGAGAAAGAGGCTATAGAGCTAGTGAGCGACCCTTGCTCAGCGGCTTTTACAACCGCCTTTTTCTAGTTCCAAAAGCCTCAGGAGGATGGAGACCGGTTCTGGATGTAAGCGCCCTGAATTTTTTCTTTTGTAAAAGAAAAGAGGAAGTTCGCCATGGAGACGACATCCTCAGTGTTGGCGGCCCTTCGGCCAGGGGACGGGGACTGGATGGTGTCCCTAGATCTTCAGGACGCTTACTTCCATGTGCCTATCCATCCTTCTTCAAGGAAATACCTCAGGTTCATGATGGGAGGAAGGATATTCCAGTTCAGGGCTTTGTGCTTCGGCCTTTCAACAGCCCCTCAGGTCTTCACAAGCCTAATGAAAAATGTAGCAAGATGGCTACATTTGGAGGGAGTCAGAGTCTCCCTTTACTTGGACGACTGGCTAATCAGAGCCAAGTCGCAGAAAAGATGTTTGGAGGACCTACAAAAGACCCTTTTCATGGCAAGTTCTCTGGGACTTTTGGTGAACTTTCAAAAGTCTCAGTTGATCCCCAGTCAAGATCGTATCTATCTGGGGCATTCGGATGGTTTCTCTGGATTTTCGGGCTTTTCCGTCTCCAGAACGGATAGCCCGAGGGTCAGAGAAAGTCAAAGCCTTCCTAGAGAAAGAAGTATGCACAGCGAGGGAGTGGATGAGTTCGTTGGGGACACTCTCTTCGTTGGAGCAATTCCTTTCTCTAGGAAGGTTGCACCTCAGACCTCTCCAGTTCTTTCTACATCGAAACTGGAGGTGTCGTTCGCAAAACCTAGAGTTCTCCTTCGAGATCTCAAGGAAATCAAGAAGGACCTCTTGGTGGGCCAACCCTCTCAGGTTTGCAGAAGGGATGTCCCTTCACATTCCGAACCCCAACCAAGTGTTGTATTCCGACGCCTCGGAAACAGGTTGGGGAGCAACGCTCGGCTCAAGAGAAGTGTCAGGCACCTGGAAGAAGGAACAGGTGACCTGGCACATCAACAAGAAGGAGCTGATGGCGGTTTGGCTAGCTTTGAAAGCTTTCGAGCCCCACGTCCTAGCTTCAGCATACGATCAACTCGGACAACACCACGGCCCTGGCTTACATCAGAAGCAGGGGGGGGGACTCACTCTTTCTCCCTGTACGAGACAGCAAAAGAACTTCTGCTTTGGGCAGAGCAAAGGAAGATTTGTCTCCTTACCAGGTTCGTACAGGGAGAAAAGAACGTCAGAGCAGACCTCCTAAGCAGGAAAGATCAAGTCCTGCCTGCAGAGTGGACTCTTCACGAGGATGTTTGCCAGGACCTGTGAAGCTGTGGAAGCTTTGGGGGCAAGCCTCATATAGACCTCTTCGCCACAGCCAAGAATGCGAGGATAGCCAACTACTGCTCTCCGATATCGGACCCGAGGGCAGTGTCGATAGACGCGTTTCTACTAGATTGGAAGGGTCTAGACATGTATGCTTTTCCTCCATTCAAGATACTGGGAGAGACTCTAAAGAAATTTGCAGAATCGGAGGCAGCAGGATGACGCTGGTAGCCCCGTTCTGGCCCGCACAAGTATGGTTCACAGAGGTACTGGAATGGTTAGTAGATCTTCCGAGAACATTACCACAGAGGATCGATCTGCTCAGACAACCCCACTTCGAGAGGTATCACAAAAACCTCCCCGCTCTAGATCTGACTGGCTTCAGACTGTCAAAAGTTTGGTCAGAACGAGAGGCTTTTCTGCAAGAGTTGCAATGGCTATCGCAGCATGCAAGAAGGCGTTCTACCCTTAGAGTCTACCAATCGAGTGGGACGTCTTTCGGCGATGGTGTAGGAACCATCACTTTTCCTCTTCCAGTACCTCTGTGACCCAAATAGCAGACTTCTTACTTTTCCTTAAGAAAGTGGATTGGCGGTATCAACCATTAAAGGCTATCGTAGCATGCTATCTGCAGTGTTTAGGCACAGAAAACTTCAAACATTTCAGAAGATAAGGACCTTCAGGATCTGATAAGATCGTTTGAAACATCCAAGAAGGTTTCTCCAGGGGTTCCGAGTTGGAATCTGGATGTAGTGCTACGTTACCTGAGGTCCAATAAGTTCGAACCGCCTCAGTCTGCCTCGTTAGAGACCTCACGAAGAAGACAATTTTTTCTCATGGCATTGGCTTCCGCAAAGAGGATTAGTGAACTCCATGCACTAGGAAGGAAATGTGGGATTCAGAGGAGATGCAGCTATCTGTTCGTTCCTTCCTTCGTTCTTAGCCAAGAACGAGACCCCTCAAATCCTTGGCCTAGGAGCTTTGCAGTACAAGGCTTGTCTGCATTAGTAGGCGAGGAAGCAGAGAGGTCGCTTTGCCCAGTACGAAGTTTAAAATTCTATCTACAGAGAAAGAAAAAACTTAAGGGCAATGATGTCAACCTTTGGTGCTCTGTAAGAGATCCAAGGAGGACTCTTTCGAAGAATGCGCTTTCTTTCTTTATCAGAAGCCTGGTGAAAGAAGCGCATGCGATATGTGATGAAAGTCAATTCAAAGTTCTTAAGGTCAAAGCTCATGAGGTAAGAGCTATTGCCACGTCATTGACTTTTAACAAAAACATATCCCTGAGTAATATTATGAAGGCAACATTCCTGGCGTTGCAACTCAGTCTTTGCAAACCACTATCTGAGAGACGTCAAAATTACGTATGAAAAGTGCTTCGGGTTAGGCCCGTACGTATCGGCGGATTCGGTGCTGGGGCAGGGAGCTGAGACATATCCTTAGTAGTATATATTTTTCCTCTTGGTTAGGTTGTAAGTTTTTGGTTGTTTGAAAGAACATGCGGGTAGGCATGTTTATCATTTAGTAGTAGTCTAACAATGATTAGATTGGTTAGGTGATCGGTTTATGTTTGAGCTCCTTGCAATGATAGTGGTTAGGTTCTGTCATATAAGTGGGCGAATCCCCGTTGACAGATCCTGCTCGGATTCTATCAAGTAAGCGGATAACCAAATCCCTTTGATAGACCCAAAGAGTCTGTCAGCTGTAGGTCACGCCCTCGCTGAAGCTCTTAAGGCAACGCAGACTCATAGACAGTAACTACGAAGTCTTCTGCCTAAACAGGTAAGAACCAAGGTTGTATTTACATCCTACAACTAGTGTTGTTTTCCCCTTTTTTCCATATTTATATTGCTGTCTCTTTCCCTCCACCAAGGGTGTCAATCAGCTAAGTATATATCTGACAGGAAAGTTCATGTACAAAAATGTTATTGTTAGTATACAATAAGGTTTTGTACATACTTACCTGGCAGATATATACGATTGATGGGCCCGCCCAGCCTCCCCTCAGGAGACCTGGTGGAAGGAAAAATTCTGGCTGGAAAGGGAGATTGGTTCTTACAGCCGCCACCCAGCGGCGGGTAAGGTAGATCACCGACCTACCTGTCGCGCGTGCCGCGAGTTTTGAATTCTGTCGTGACGTCAGAGACGTATAGCTAAGTATATATCTGCCAGGTAAGTATGTACAAAACCTTATTGTATACTAACAATAACATTTTATGTAGGCTATGTGGCAAAATTGATGTACGTACCATAATATTACCAAAATAAACCTCTACCATTGATGGAGAACAAAGGATAGCAGCAGGCCTAGCTCCTACAATACATAAAACTAACTTATGATGATACAAAATTTTTTGGGGAAAATACGTACTACGATAATGTGATTCCCTGTAAAATACTTGAACCAAGAATTTTTCTGACTGGTTATTTTGTGCTTTACCCATTTATAATCATTTCTGTGGGTGCAAACCATTCATTCTTGTTGGAATCTGGGGATTTTGTGGGAATAATAAAAGCACAAAGCCCCAATCAGAAAGGTAGGAAATATCACGATTTTTAAAATTAAATTGTATTTTTCCTGACTATACAAACCTGAAGTCCTTTAAATTTGACATTACATATTTTCAGCGTAGGCTGGAATTCGGCCTTAAGTTTTTATTGTCTGCTAGTCCGGAGTCCCACCCGACTGGATGTAAACATTCCACTTTGCTTTAGGCCCAGGAACAGATTGAGGGGGGGGCATGAGCTGGACCTATATGAAAAGGATCTCAGGTTGTATAGTTAGGAATAAAGATATTTTTATAATAAAATTAGGTTTTGAATATACTTACCCAGTAATTATATAGCTAAGAGCTTCCTACCTAAGACAGCCTAATGACTGAAAATCTACAGTAGGGCTAGTTTCAGTTACAGTGTAGCTGGAATGCCCCGCCCACTACCGAGGCTTATATACAGGGAACAACCTGTCAGAGCTTCAATTTGTTTTGTGCTCTAAAGCCCATGCGAGGAGAGGCGGGTGGGCTACGATCATATAATTACTGGGTAAGTAGTATATACAAAACCTAATTATAAAAATATCATTTTTGTATATGGAACTTACCCAGTAATTATATAGCTAACTCCACATTTAAAAGAGGTGGGAATCATGGACAAATTCCATCTCAATACATTGTGTAAAGTGAAATGACATTGAAAATAAAGGTTTGCCAGCATAAAATAATGCTTGTTGTTTCCATACCTGGCAAGTGAGCACTATAGATAATTTCTACATCTGGTTGGTGCTCCACTTGACCTGTAAAGGACGTGGCTGCCTGGCCCAGAGTCGCCTCTACATGAGTGGGGGCTTTGGTGCAAGGAAGTACAACCGTGGCTCGCAAAGCTACAAAAGGTGACCTTGCTCTGGGCAAAGAACAGAATGAAAAAAAAACAACACCGCACTACACCATAACCACAGAAGACTGTCACAACCCAACCACTAAAAAGGGACTGGTGGGCACTCTAGCTACAAGTGTGCCTACAGGCTTCCCAACAAATACAGTACCTTATTCAAGGTGAAAATAAGCAAAGGGAAATCAGATTCCCTATGCCTCCTCTCCCAACACCATGCCAGCCACAGATATCAGCCCTAATGTGCTGCAGTTCTCGAAAACATTTCCACATCTTTAGATAGTGTGAAGCAAATACTGACCTACACTTCCAGAATGTGGCTTGCACAACTTTAGTAAACGACATATTATGGCTGAGGGCGAGATAAGTTGTAACTGCTCTCACTTCATGAACCTTGACCTTCATTGCAGCTAATTTGTCCTCTTGTATTTCTTCATGCGCTTCTAAAATCAAATTTCTTAGAAAAAAAGATAAGGCATTTTTGGAGTGGACGAGATGGACTCCTGACTGAACACCAAAAGAGATCTAAAGAGCTCCTAACCTTTTCTGTTCTTTGAAGGTAATATCTCAAGGTCCTGAGGTCTTTGCAACTGCCTGGTGTACAAGACAGCCACTGTCTTCAGTTCTCCTCTTGTCAACCACAGTGTCTACCATCTCTCTAGGCAACACGATTCAGGATAGTTTCCTCCTCCTGAGTACCAGGGTTCACAGTCTGGTGGACCAGGTAGGTGATTGCTCTACTATCTCCAGACTGACAAAGTCTCCCGCAAGCCGAGTCTTCCGGGGACAATAGCCCCTGAAGAAGCAGCGACCTTGGATACTGCTAGTGACCACAGATCTAACCAGGAGACCACTTGGAAGGCTGCCATAGTGGTAGCTTCCAGGTTCGCTGCCTCTTGTTGAGTGAACCTAATGTTCTCCGCAAGATGTTGATGCTGCGCCAAGCCAGGAGTTAGACAAACCAGCTCTGGCTCTACCCGTTTGGTCAGAGGAGATCCCTCTGAGGGTGTATAAAAGTGCTTCTGTGAGGATAGAGGAGGGGAAAGTAACTTGTCTGAATGGTTAGCCTTGGGTGAATTTTTGTACTGAGACAAGATTATTCACCTGAATAATACACCTTCGGACAAGGAGGACCAAGGCAAGCCCGTAGAGGCCCTGGCTTCCTTCTTGTGACCCCAGAACATCTCTAACTGCAAGGGGCAGTCAGTGGACACAGCCATGGCTCCTTCCACTAAGTTATTGTGCTGACAAATCAGCGTGATGACCTCAGCAAACATCCTCTGAATCTTGGGGGTGTCCGCAGCCAGAGAGGAAGGACCCTCAAGTCCTTCTAGGATGCATTTCTCCTGAAACATTCTCCTGCAGCTGGAAGAACCTCTCCAGACCCCTAGGACCTTCCTGAACCACTCAAGTATATGACCTCTTGGGTCCTAAGACTGTGCCAGGCATGTATGCTCTTGTGGCCAAACCTAGTGAGACCCTTCCCAAGCATTCTCTCTGGTTGCCTCACCCCACCTGGTGTAACCCCAGGAAGTTGAAAGGACAAGTGAGGAAGATTGGACACTCCCACTCACTCTGCTAGCAGAACCAACAGAGGAAGTGAGCTGCGAATGATCATCAACCTGCGGTGGTGATCGGTTCCACAGGTCTAGGAGAGTGTTCTTGCCCTGGAGAAATGCTCCCCTGAGGTATAGCAGGGTTTTCCTGCACAGCAGGGGAAAAGCTAGCAGCAGGCCCAAGGGCGACAGGCAATGGAGCAGCAGCTGCCGGAGCAGCAGCAACACAGTCAGGGACTGGGACAGCAGCAGGCATAGACACATATGATAAAGGCTGGAAGGCTACTGGAGGAAGATCCAAGGGACATGGGACCCTGGAAGACTCAGGAATATAATGGTCTGGGAGAGACAACACAGCGTAACCTGAAGGAGGAGGTAGAAATGTATCTACTTTTGGAGGATGTGGTCTAGTAGACACCATCACAGAAAGGGTCACTGGTGATGTGCTAGGTATAACCAGATGGGGTGGTGCCATATACCCTTGTACAGAAGCAGTGGTTGTAGTCACCGTCACTGCCATGTGTCACAGGGGCAGACGAAGAAGTGTGCCACAAGCCCCTGAAGAGATGGTATACCAGGTAACCCCAGTGTAAACCCATGCCTGCTGCATGTCCCCAACTGTTTGAAGCTGCTATACCTGGAGAAGCAAAGTTCAGGCTATAGGAAAGAGTCTCTACTTGCTCAGAAGGGGAAGAATCCCCTTCGAAGTGAGCCAAAGCTCCTGAATACAACAAGTCCCTACCACCTGCCCCCCCCCCCTCCCCTCTTCTTTGCACGACGAATCAAGCAAAGAAGTGGAAGGAGAGATGCCCACTGAAGGGAAACAGCAATGCAAGGAATCTTACGAGGAGGGAGAAACGACAATGAAAGATCGGACAACACAGGAGTCGTCAGGGGCATGTAGCCCTCACACAAAGCCCTAGATGCCTTACCCTGAGACTGCTTCCTCCCCTCATACCTGCTCCACTGGTCAGATGACCATGAGGCACATACCCTACATGTCTGACTTTAGTATTATACTCATGGTCCCTGGCATTTTACACTGTAGGGCATGAGGATCAATCTCTAAGGAAAACCTAAAGCTCCCACACTTCTTACCTCCAATTCCCAGGCATACGTGTTGGGAGGAGGGACGCTTAGACTTATCCAAGTTAACGGTCTGCATGTTGCAATTCCAAAATACTGAACAGACAAACCACACACAAAATGCACACAACCGAAAAAAAGGGAAAGATCTCACAAGGAAGGGGGAAACATCAACAGCACAATGGGCAGAGCGAAAAAGCACATCTGATCACCACGGTGATCAAAAGCAAAGTGGAATGTTTACATCCAGTCAGGTGGGACTCCCGACTAGCGGCCAGTAGTTACTACCTAACTACCTTGTTTAAACTTCAACGGCCGAATTTCAGCCTACGCTGAAAGTAATTACTAATGTAAAGGACCGAGGGTTTGTATAACGTGTAGGGACAAACTTAAATCACAATATAATAAGTAAAATAGTACATAATTCAAGCATATCAATGATAAGTACTACAGTAGACCCACAAAGAACTAGCGTAGTTTCTTAATTCATTGTTCATTATGGAAATATTGCCATATGCAGGTGCCGCTGAGTCTGACTCAATGTATCGTACTGTACCACGGTGTCGTCAGTTCATCACCTACAGCTGATAAATAATACATTAAGCCCGTCAATATTCTTCAACAACAAAGTGCAATTAAACTAATTTTGTGTCCTTTGATCAATAAATAATTTGCATAACAGATTTAGTGAGCCTAAATTTGATTTCTGATTTTGACACCTTATTAGCCTAGGTCTATTTTCAGCAGTATACTCTCTTGGGTACGTAACTTGAATATTTAAATTGACAATATATCTGTATTAATCTGTTTTATTTGATTCCCCTATTCCCATTATTCTTTTTTTTTTTTTTTTTTTATTGGCCATGTTCTCTTTTTTTACCTTTTTCATAACTGCTAACATAATTTACTCAGACCTAGTTATCTCAAGTAAAAAAATCATAAAAAGTCAAACTAATATAATATAGTCTTTATTTATCTAGGTAATTCCTTGCATATATGCTTTTAATCTGGACACGTTGGAAAGCTGTGGGAGTCAAAGCTGATGAATACATTAGGAAAGCCTTACTTTCATAAAAGCTTTTTTTGTGTTAATATTTCTGTAAGTATTAATTTCACCTAAACAGAAATTAATTAAAATCACAATTTTGGAAAGTAAATTGTATTTTCCCTAGTTATACAAACCTGAGGTCCTTTACGATAGGAATTACTCAAGGTATAGCCTGGACACAACCATTGAACTCTTTAACAAGGCAGTTCAGTAGTTAACTGCCGTTGGTAGTCCCTCCACCAGACATGAACATTACAATTTGCTTTTGGCCCAGGTAGCAGATTGAGGGGTGGCATGAGGTGGGCAGTTAGTGTAAAAGGACCTCAGGTTTGTATACCTAGGAAAAAATACAATTTACTTTTAAAAATTGTGATTTGTTCCTAGGCGATATACAAACCCTCAGTCCTTTACTATAGGAAGACTCACTGATTGGTGGGTGGAATCTGAGTGATCTCCAGTGAACCGACTGGGGTTAGGCCGACCTGAGAATTCCTTCCTGGTCGTAAGAGCAAGGAAGGAAATCCAGCCACTGACTTCTGATCGCAGTTAAAAAACTGCAAGATCATAGTCAGCCTTCTGGGTTTACTCATAAGGGAGAGAATATGTGCCACCCTCAAATTATGAGTTTGTCTTATGTCCAGGTCACTCTTCCCTGCCTTGCGAAGGGAAGGGACAGATATTATTTTCTATTAACTAATCAAAGAAAATAGATAGGTTACTCTAAGATGGAAGAGATGAAAGGGGAGCCAGTCACTCCACAGTCATGCTCAATCATACCGTACAATTGGAGGCGAGATGCAATACTGTCCAGTTACGGAGTTGGGTAAGTTACACAACCTGTTGAGCAGCCACCAATGGTCCCAAGGAAAAGTGTCCAAGGACCTGTGGGTAATATCCCGAAGGTAATAAGAGAAGGTAGTCTGGTGTGCCCAGACCCATGCCTAATGAACCGGCAGATTCTATGGATTTTGAGAGAATGGGGCAATGCCAGACCTCATGAACTCATCAGATGAAGTTTACCGTCGTCAGCAGCAGCAGAGTATGGCTTCCTGATCGTCTCTCGAAGCTATCATCATCAGCGAAGTCACTCAGGGATAGGATGGTGAAGGACTCGAATCTGGTGTCAGGGACCGATGGATTCTGATTCTTTGCTTTGAAGTTCAGGACAAAGTCGAGCGTAACCGATCCCTATCCACTATTACATCATAAGAAAGACCATGCAAGTTTGCCAACTCTCTCTGCCAATGCCAGGGCAAGCAGAAAGACTGTCTTAAGGGTCAGATCCCTGTCTGAGTACTCTCAAAAGGGGCCGTACTGGGTGCTAGTCAGGCTCCGCAACGCAAGATTCACATCCCACTCAGGAGGTCTTAGTTCCATGGGTGGGCAAGACCTCTCGAAGCTCCTATGGGTAATGATAGCTCAAAAAGATGAGATATCAATACCCTTCAGCTTCAAGACTAGGGCCAGTGCAGCTCTGTAGTCTTTACAGCTGAGATGGGAGAGAGCTTCTCTTGGTGAAGGGAGACAAGGAAATCCACAACCTGTTGAAGAGTGGCTCAGACCAGAGAGATACCCTGTCTACGGCACCAACCACAGAAGACGGCCCACTTTCCTGGTATATTGCAGAGGGCCATCTGAGGTATCCTGCCATCTTTGTCTGCTCTAAACAGAAATAGTCTCACTCGCAAGAGATGGTGGTGGATATACTCCAGCCGTGAAGACACAGGAACAACATGGTACAGTTTACCCTGTGTCTGGCACAGCAGGTTCTCCCAAGGGGGAATCTCTGTGTCTTGGAGAGAAGAACTAGAAGGTCGGGATATTAAACGGCCTGAGGCCACTTGAGTGCCACCAGAATCCTCCAAGATTTGGGGTGATCACTGCCCTACCAATCATTGCTCAAATCAGGTAGAACAAGGGAAAAGCATAAACTTTGAGGTTGTCCCATGATGTTGGAACGCTTCCTCTACTGCCGCCCATGGATCCGGAACAACAGAATAGGTCTTTAGCTTCCTGTTGAACTGGGGTGGCAAGCAAGTCTATGACTGGACATCCCCAAGGGCTAAACAACCTTTCTGCCACGCTTGGGTGAAGAGACCACTCGGTCCCTACCACCTAATTCTGGCAGCTGAGCTTCTCTGTCATTACATTCCTCTTGCATGGAATGTATCTGGATGACAGCTCTATCAAGTTTGTTGTAGCCCACTTGTGCACCTGCACTGTCAACTGATGAAGCTCGAGAGAGGTGAGTCCCTCTTGCTTATTGACGGGTGCCACTACTGCAGCGTCATTGATCATCAACGCCACAGTGACCTATCACACGTTCCCAAAACTCTTGGAGAACCAGGAAGGCTGCCTAGAGTTTCAGGACGTTGATGTGAAGGTGCTTGTCGTGAAGTTCCCGCACCCCTGCAGTCCGCAACTCCTCCAGGTGTGTGCACCATCCTCGGTTGATGCATCCGATTCTTCAGAGACGACAGATGATCTATCACCACCAGCCAGAGCCGAGCAGGCTGTTATTGTTGAGACGGGAACTGCCACACTGCCTCCCTGAACATGCTGGTACAAGAGTTCCAGGGGAACTCTTGTCTATCAGCATGCCCAGGTATCACGTCCTCTGCTTGGGCTCGAAATCGGACTTCTCATGATTTATCAGGATCTCTCAGATCCCGGCAAAACTGTCCTGTATCAACAGTGAACGGGAGTTCACCGGGACCAGCCAATCGTTGAGATAGTACTTCAATAGACGTATCCTGTGTGAATGCACTCAAGCTGAGACCAGGTTGAATATTTTTGTGAAAACCTGGAGAGCGGTCGAGAGTCTGAAACAGTGCGTTCTGAACTGGTAGACCGTCTCTGAGGAAGTAGAGGGAATAGGAGAGGAAGATGGATTCTTCCTTCCCCCTAACAGTGCTGCTGTGGATCTAGAAGAGCATGATCGCCTTGGCAAGGCACTTTCCTGAGGTACATGTAGAGGTTCTCACCTTGCTGTAGCAGTGCCATTGCCAGCAGCGATGTGGCTAGTAGTGTCTTGGCTACCAGTTGTGGCTACCAGTGATGCTGTCAGCACCTTGACGCATCCCAGCCCTCTTCGAGGCCGAATCCTCTTCTAGAGGAACTAATCTTGGTCTTGACAGGTGGGTCCGAGCCATGGCTTGGTCCCTGTTCTCGCCCCGTGCAACTGCCATGGCAAGGAGAGACTCCCCTTCATTGACTGTGGACGTACGTCCTCCTTAGATGGTTGTACATTCGGAAATGCTTGCGAATGAGACTTTGATATGGTCCTTGTCCCTCGAGCATAGTGCTCTTGGGAGCAGAGGTTGGAGAACAAATCTTGGCTCGAGCTCCAGAAGCCTTTGAGACCTTGGTTCCCAGAGACAGTGTCTTGGTTCCCACTTCCAAAGAAGCGGGAGAACCAGCAAGAGATTTTCCCTGTGCTTGGCTATCGTAGCATCTACTTCTCATCTGTTAAGACAGAGGTGGAATCCACCAGGGGTCCATTCATTAAAACCAATACGGACTTCAGGTGAAGGGACCTTGTAACTCGAGAGGACAGCATCTTGTCTCTTGAGAATTAGGTTTGCCCACAGGTTAGCCGTCTGGTGTCCAGTAGGAAAGCCCTACCTCCAGACTGGCACAGTCTCCCGAAAGCTGAGTCTTCCCCAGGACTAAGTCTCCAGAGGAAGCAGCAAGTCTAGACACTGTGAAGGACCGCAAGTCTAGCCAGGAGACAGCTTGAAGAGCTGCCATTGCGGTAGCCTCCAGTGTTGCTGCTTCCTATTGAGAGATACTCTCTCACTCATCAGGTGTTGCAGTGACAGACCGGGACCCAGGTAACGTGGTCTTCCCGATCAACTCTCCCATGAGGGAGAGCCTCACCAGATCCATTAGATTCTTCCTCAATGAAGTGGGCGTATGTTTGGTGAGGTCCTGAAACCCCTCCAGGGACATAGGGCCCCAAGGTTAAATTCCGAGGAGAGCACTCCAAAGGATTCCTACTATTTGCCTTGCCCCTCCCGGTGTAGCCCCGAGGAGGTAAAGGGAATAGGAGAGGAGGATTGGATGCTCTCAATCCTCCTTGCAGCCCTGCTGCCGGGGGAGTGAGCCACACTCTTGCACCAATGGTGACAGGGGTGTGGATCTAGAAGAACGCAATGCCTGAACGAGAGGCTTTCCTTGAGGAGAATGCAGCGATTCTTGCCATGCTGTAGCAGCGCCAGTAGCAGGACTGGTAACAGCACTGGTGGAGCAGCGCCTCTGCAAGCAGCAGTGCTACTAGCCAAGAACGTGGCTCCCTACCAGGTGAGGCCATGCATCGTCCTCACAACGCACCCCAGCCTCTTCGAGGTCGAAAACTCATGCAAAGAGGACTGTGCAGGGGACCTCATCTTAGTTTCTCCAGGTGCCTTATTCCGAAGAACAGTGTTACAGCCTCTGAGAGAGAGGTCCGCTTCAGGTTGATATTATGATAAACAAAAAGAATTCAACACCAACAGCTGAAACTGGGGATATGAATATAGAAAGAAACACTAACACAACAAAGGTTTATTTACAAGCTTACTAACAAAGATAAATGCAAAATGGTGTCTCCTATTTACATAAAAAAAGGTAAAATCTTACACTGCACGAACTGGGGGAACAGTGAGGTAATGAAAGTACTTGCCGACCAGTTTTGCAACTCGAAGCGATGGCTTCACAAAAGGAGAACTCTAATGGTAGATGCCTTCTTGCCTCCGTATTGCAGAAAATAATGTCTACTCTTGATACTTGAAGGGCAGGAACTCCCCAAAACCCCTAGCAGAACGTTTCTTCTCTGAAGTTTTGCTCAACGTCGAAATAACTCGGTCGTCCACTCCTGAAGACAACTTGACCAGAATTCGATCAATTCTCGAGCGCCTTCTTCTCTCTGATCCTTCGTCGTTTCCTTCTCTTATCTCTCTCTCTGATGATCTCTGCTGCTGATCTCTCACTGATAATCTGATCTGTGGCTCTTACTGATGATCCCTTACTGTGTGACTAACTGATGATCTCTTACTCTGTGACTGACTGATGATCTCTACTTTCTCCTACTTCGTCCGTCGTATTTATACGGCATTCTGGGGGCGGAGCCTACGGCGAACGTCACAGACTCCCGAGATTACAAGAACTTCTTAGAAGACTCTCGACGGAATGTTGCATCATATTTCGCTACGTTTCTCCCGACACTTAGGCGTGTGTTGCGCCTCCACAACACGCCCGACGATTCCAGAACAACCGCGAGAACAGGCGCCTCCAACACAGGCGAAAGCTTCCTTGCTGCAGAACTTCTCGAAGATGCGTTTTCCTTTCCTTTATCTTTCTTTGCTATACAGCAATTACCATTACAAACAGCGACATTGATCCTGGCTCCTGTAGAAGAACTAAGCTTGGTCTTCACAGGTGGGTCTGAGCCATGCTCAGTCCCTACTCTCGCCCCGTGCCACTGCCATGGGGAGGAGAGAACTCCCCTTCCTTGACTGTATATGTACATCCTCTATAGGTGGTCATACATTCAGAGATTCTCGCAAATGAGACTCCAACATGGTCCCTGTCCCTCAAGCAGCACCCTTAGGAGCAGAGGCTGGAGAATGAACCTTGGTTCAAGCTCCAGAGGCTCCTGAGACCCTGGTCCCTGGGAACAACATCTCAGTCCCCACTTCTGAGGAAGCAGGAGGGCCAGCAAGAGAGCCAACTGCTTCCTCCCCAAAGCGAGGAGGCAGACACTTAGAAGTCTTGAAACGAGACTTCTTCGGGGGCGGAGAAGCTACCCTCCTCTTTGTATGCCGTGAAGTTCTGAAGGGGGAAGGTTAGGAGGTGGTAGGTGATGATGATGATGACAAAGACAAAGATGAAGCTGAAGACAACAACACTTTCTTGGATTCTTCTTCTTCACCTTCCTCTTCGACAGCTTCCACAGTAGAGTTGTCAGGCATCCCCCCACCACGGGGCGGCAGACGACTCATCAGGTCTAGGAGCTAGTACATGGGCAGGTCCAGGACTGGAGTAGAAGCAGGTACAGGTACAGATGCAGGAACAAGCGGAAATGCCTGGAGGCCTTGGGACAGGTAGAGGTGCCACATCAAAACCAGAAAGGGGAGGCAATGCAGGGAAAGGAGCTGCCAAGTGATAGGCTGTAGGTATGGTCTAGTCCCCATACTACTGCAAGCGATACAGTTGTCAGGTGACGAGACCAGACCAGTTGTGCTGCTGGTACCTCTATTTAGGTGTAACAGCAACCCTGGACTGATAGCCATTCCCAAAGAAGTCTGCGCTAGTTCTAAGTCTGACACCTCAGCTGCGAGAGTAAAAAGTTCAGATATTGATAAAGGGGGTCACCCCTTGTTCCATGTATACCTTTGAAGCGTGGGGAGGCCCTAAAGGAGCGATCCCAAGGTCTGAAACTACAGCCCCCACTTCTTTTTCCCTCTCCAACTCATTGGAAGGGGCAGAAGAAGATGAGCCTCTCCCGAAGGGGCGACAGCGAGTACGGGACAATTGCCAGGAGAGAGGTAAATACAAAGGAAAAGGTGAGGTTAATACCTGTGTGGTGGGAGGTGTCTTGCCCCATCACAGATAGCCTTTATAACGTCTTTCCTCCTCTCTGCAAACTTCCCCCACTGTATCATAGACCAAATGGAAACATTCCGCACACACAAAACATGGAAATTGCCACACCTCCTACCCTCTACCTGGGCAGTGCCCAGGGGGAGGGGGCACAAGCTGTTGCAATTCATGGTTTGCATGATTCAGTATATCACAAATACATTATCACAAAAATAATCATAAATTATAAAGAAATAAGAAAGAAAAATCCCACCAGGATTGAAAGAAAACAGCAGTAAACAGTCAGGCAGAGAGTGGTGGAGAACACGTCTATCCGCAGTGACGGCCGAAAGAAAATAACAATGTTTACGTCCGGTCAGAGGGACTACCAACGACCGGACCGGTAGTTAACTACCAAACCGCCTTGTTAAAGAATTCAGCGGCTGTGTCCAGGCTACGCCTTCAGTAATTCCTATAGTAAAGGACCAATTCTATGTATATCGCATAGGAACAAATTAGTTTCACATGTATGCCTAGGCCTACTATCGTAAGCATATCATAAGTGGCTGAAAGAATAGTAAATATGAAAGATGCCTTTCTTGTTTAAGTCTATCTCAGATATTTTTACAATAACAACCTACTACCGTTTCAAGGGTTGTTCTTTGACAGCTGCAACAATCATACAGGGTGTTACACTGTGGTAGAGAAAAAAAAGTTGGTTTGTATGAATTAATGATTGATTCTTTCTATATATTATTTTGTTGCTGTTAGGTTGATTAGGTTAAACAATTTTTAAACTATAGATTTAGGATTTGTTTTATCATTGTTTTTATATTTATGTTGAGCTTGTGGGGGAGAGAAATTTGTAATTGATGGTTGTCTTTCTTTTCTTTTTCATTCCATTTTGGTAGCTGGGAATGAGTAGAGCTAAGGCTCTCCTTCAGCTACCCTCCACTGTGGTAGCTGAGAGAGACTTTTGCCATTTGGTTGTGGTTCCTCAGCGGTGCTGAGGGAGGTCAATTCCAGGCTACGCACCTACGAGTAGCTGGAAATAATGATTCAGGAATTGGAAAAGAACAACCAGAGGCTCTCTGCAGAAGGTGCTGCTGACAAGAGGAAAATCAAAAGTTCAAGCAGTATCGCTGCAATATTAGGATTAAGGAATTAAGTTTAGATTTGTAGGTGGTCGATTAAAATTAGGTTAGGCTTAGTTAAAGGATAAGTTAATATTAAGTTGTGAACTATCATATTAAGGAATAAATTAAGTTAAGGAAAATCCTAAGTTTAATTCACTGACCCTTCAAATCTGTTCCCATTAGTATCCTGTTCCATTTGTTTAACTTGATAAGCCCTTTTGGTGTCCAATGTGGGGCCAGAGTAGGTACACAATTGGATATTATGGCGGAGGGAGCAGGCTTGGAAGGTGTTGGGTTGGGTGAAGGGGAGCAAGGTCTGAACTAGAAGATTGATAGGCTGATGTCCCTGGTAATTAATATTCAGGAACAGTTGGTCGCAACCCAGGAAAGGGAAAGCAGGCTATTTGTAAGAATGGAGGCAATGGATAGGAAAGTGTGTGAAATGGCAAAGAAACTGGCTGAAGTGGCTAAGATTGAGGCTGGTGTTAGGCAGGGAAGTGGGAATGCTGAGGTAAAAGGTGAAAAGGATAAAATCCCTAAGACAGGGAAGTTATGTAAAAGTAAGGACAGTATGAGTGAGGTGTATGGAAGTGACAGTAAAGACAGTAATAAGAAAAAAAAGAGGGTAAGAAGAAAATGTAAATTGGGGAGATAAAAAATTCGTGTTAGTGGAACATAAGAGAAAGCCCTTAAAAGAGGTGTAGAAAGAGTAAGGGTACGTTCACAGCGTTTTTTGCACAGTACACAAGATGGGTTGTTTAATTTTGAGATTTGAGATTTGAGAAATTTGGTAGAGTGAGAATGAGGATGTAATTGATTTTGAAGGATTTGAGTGGTATGCGGAAGGAGTGAACTTGGTGGGTACAAGGAATGTGTACGAGGATATGCAAGAGTTGGGTGAATTGGAAGCAACGCCAAGTTATGAAGAAGACGGTACATATAGTATGTGCAAGTTCCCTATGACTGAAAGTGTTGAAAGATTGAATGTGGGAGTGAGTGTGAGTGAGGAGGAGTCAGAAGTACTGAAAGTGTAAATGGGAAAATTTTGGATAGCTTGAGGTAACGTGTGGCAAAAATGAGAGTATGGAAGAGATGATAGCACCCATGTTGAGTGCTGGCGAAGTTGAAGCCGACGTAAGTCTCCAGAGTTTGGTGTAAGTGGTTTGGAACCAAAGCTAGATAAGTCCAATGTGGTTGGAGAAGAAGTCAGTGAACATGAGGTAATGTATGAGAGCCATGGACCCGAAGTCAAGGTCCCAATTCCAGGTACAGTGGGATAGTTAAAAAGGGAGTTTTAGAGAAAAAAAAGGAAATGAGATTGCCTTTATTTAGTCAGGGGGATGTAGTAGAAAAAAAAAATTTGGTTTGTATAAATTAATATTGATTTTTTCTATACATTATTTGTTGTTGTTAGGTTGATTAGGTTAGGCAATTTTTTAAACTATAGATTTAGAATTTGTTTCTGGGCTTCAGCCGTGTCGCTCCGTGAAAATGTGTCCTCTTTAGCACTATTTCTAGTAAAACATTCCATTAACTTCTAGGGACCGGATACCTCATAAGGTACCGCAAGAGAGACAGGATGATTCTCCTTCCGTTGACCAAGACCAGTTCAACACGAATATTCTAAATCAGGTCAGTAGCCTTGGTAGCTTACTCAACTCAGTTGCAGCAAGGTTTGAAGAAGTGTTTAGCAGGTTAGGTGCTCAGGGAGGACTCCCTGATTGCAGGTCTCAGACAGGAGTCGGCAGTTTCGGTCCCCTTCTAGTAGCTTAATGCAAGCTCAGAGCATGCCTGACGGGTCCACGCTCCCTCCTTTCCACCCCGGTAATCCCTGGAGGGTGGCTAACTTCGCTCCGTTTGTCAATGGGATGTTGACTATAGAAGGTTGCGGCACACGTAGGCTCGAGGATTTCGAGTTTTTCCCCGAAGGTTTACAGCCTCCATTTATAGGCTATGTTAGGCTTACGGAGGCAGCTCTGGTTAGAGAGGATAAGGTCCCCAAGGAGACTGTTATCCTTTCTAGAGATCAGGCTCAGCAAACATGGATACGGAGCCTAGAAGAGTGGGACTGCTCAAATACTAGAGTAACAGCTTTTAAAAGTCCTTTCACCATGTTTACAACTGATGTCGGGAACCCTTACCTTTTACATCAAAGGTAGCAGAACTTACACTCCAGGCAGTGACTCGAGAAGAGCCCATGCCCCAGCTTAGGGAGACAGATCCCACATCTTTACTACTCCCAGGTAGGGAGGTTTGGATTTGTGGGAGGATTTGCCAGCTACGTTCTGGGTAGGCAAGCTGAAGCCAGATTGTGCAATCACCTTGTTTAGTGAACGCCTTCCTAGGCTGTCAGACGCATTGATCCAAGCCGAATTTGACGCTAAGACACGTCTCGCAAGGTCTCTTAACTCCCTAGTGATGACAGAGACGGCGGCTCGGGAGTACGCTCAGGAGCTGCTGTTTAAGGTCATTGCGAAGTCGTTACTTTTAAGCATGCAATGTGACTTGTACGACTTCGCGATTGCTAGGAGAAATTGCAGGAAGCATGTTCTGTCTGAGGCTACGATCAGGCACGAACCCAACAAGCTTCTAGCTTCCTCAATCTGGGGTGCAGATCTCTTCCCAGCTTCAGCAGTAACCGAGGTTCAGAGCGAGGCATCACGTCTTAACCAAAGCATCAGGTTGCGTTGGGGAATCCCTTTCAAAAGGAAATCAGAGTCTTCTTCCTCCAGTTTTAGGGCTAGGAAGAGGCAAAGAAAGTTCCTACCTTTCCAAGTCCCGCAACAGCATCCTGTGCTACAAGCTGTTCCAATTCAACAGGTATCCCAGCCTTCGACTTCTAAGGCTCAGCCTCAGCAACAGCATCAATTTGTCTTCCTTTCGCCGCCGTCTAACCAACAGGCCTCCTCACAGTAATCAGTGTCGCCCGCTTTTAACTCCCGGTCTATGAGAGTCTGGCATTTCACCCGCCCTTTACCAGAGTTGCTAGGGGTGGCAGGGCTAGAGGATCCTTTCGCCAGCGCGGAGGAGCCAGAGCCCAAGGCGAAACTAGAGGTGCAAGGTCAGGCAGAGGATCCCGGCCTTCATCATCTCAATGAAGTTTCTCAGGTAGGAGGCAGGCTGTACCTCTTTCGTCATCGTTGGGGGTTCAGCAGTTGGGCAAAATGCATAGTATCCAGAGGCCTAGGCTGGAGTGGGATCAAAGGTCCTCCTCCACCCCCATCACCTTCTATCAGGAACCAACGCAGGAATTGATGGATTACTCCAAGGACCTTCTCCAGAAGGGAGCAATCTCCAGGACGATGAACTTGAAATTTCAGGGTCGTTCCTATTCAGCGTCCCAAAGAAAGGGACCGACAAAAGAAGGGTGATCTTAGACTTGTCCCGTCTAAACTTGTACATTCGTTGCGACAAGTTCAAAATGCTGACCATCTCTCAGGTGCGGACCTTACTTCCCCGTGGGGCCGTCACCACCTCTATAGATCTTACAGACGCCTACTATCATGTCCCGATAGCTCGGCACTTCCGACCATTCCTCGGCTTCAAACTTTAGGAAAGAAGCCTACTCCTTCAAAGTAATGCCCTTCGGGCTAAATATAGCACCAAGGGTTTTCACGAAACTGGCGGAGGCAGTGGTGCAGGAGCTAAGATCCCAGGGTATATTGGTGGTGGCGTACCTAGACGATTGGCTAATCTGGGAGATGGACAAAGGCAAATGTATGAAAGCCACGGACAAGGTCATGTCTTTCCTGGAATATTTAGGGTTCAAGATCAACAGGACCAAGTCCCGGTTGACTCCGGAGTCCAAGTTCCAGTGGCTAGGGATTCATTGGGACTTGGATTCTCACACTCTTTCCATTCCAGCAGGAAAGAGAAAGGAGATTGCCAAGGCAACAAGACAATTCTTAAAGTGCAAAGAGACTTCGAGAAGGAATCAGGAGAGGATCCTAGGCTTCGCTCCAGTTTGCCTCAGTCACGGACGTTCTGTTGAAAGCCAAGCTCAAGGACATCAATCGAGTTTGGCGTTCGAAGGCAAATGCCAAGTGTCGGACAAGTTCGCCCGGATACCTCTGATTCTCAGAAAACGCCTGCGCCCATGGACAAAGGCCGCCAACCTAGCCAAGGAGTTACCGTTGCAGTTTCCTCCCCCGTCCCTAGTGGTGCATACGGACGCATCGCTGACAGGTTGGGGAGGTTATTCACAGCACGAGAAGTTCAGGGAACTTGGTCACCTCACTTCCAAACACTTCACATCAACATTCTGGAAGCTATGGCAGTGTTTCTGACTTTAAAAAAAGCTCCGTCCTCCAAAGAAGACTCATATCAGGTTGGTCCTCGACAGTGCAGTAGTAGTACACTGTATAAACAGAGGTGGTTCAAAGTCAAGTCATGTGAACCACGTGATGATAGCAATCTTTTCTCTAGCAGCCAAGAACACCTGGCATCTGTCGGCTACTCACCTGGCAGGAGTCCACAATGTAGTGGCAGACGCCCTGTCTCGGTCGGTCCCTCTGGAATCAGAATGGTCACTGGACCAAGAATCCTTCAAGAGGGTTTGCCAAAGAGTACCAGGTCTAGAAGTAGATCTGTTTGCCACAGAGGCAAACCACAAGCTGCCTTGTTACGTAGCCCCCAATCTGGACCCTCTGGCATACGCTACGGACGCCCTGAGCATAGATTGGAACCAGTGGACGAAGATCTATTTATTCCCTCCAGTGAACCTTCTCCTGAAGGTGCTGCACAAGTTGAGATCTTTCGAAGGTCAGGTGGCTCTCAGCCCTCACTGGCCCAAGAGCAACTGGTTTCCCCTTCTCCTGGAACTAGGTCTTCGCCCTCACCCTCTCCCGGACTTGAGACTATCGCAACAAGTTCAAACGAGGACTGTGTTCGATTCCTCAGGTCTTCACAAAACCCTAACTTTATGGATTTCATGAAGTTTGCAGGTAAGAGAGTAAGGCGACATTGATCCACAGAACATGTTGTTCTTGGAGTCAGACAAGAGAGAGTCTACGCTTCGCCAGTATGACTCAGCAGTTAAGAAATTGTCTTCGTTCCTCAGAGAATCAAATATCAAAGTAATGACATTGAACGTGGCCATAACCTTCTTCAGGTCTTTGTTTGAACAAGGCTTGGCAGCTGCAACAATAACAACCACTAAGTCAGCTCTGAAAAAGATTTTTCTTCTCGGGTTTGGTATCAATCTAACCGAGTCTTATTTCACCTCTATCCCAAGGGCATGTGCACGTCTACGGCCCGTTCACAGACCGTCGTCAGTGTCATGGTTTCTTTCTTAATGATGTTCTTAGGTTAGCCTCGGAAACAGACAACTTCAAATGTGATTACCAAACCATTTTGCGTAAAACTCTGTTCTTATTGAGTCTAGCTTCAGGTGCCAGAATATCAGAGCTGTCATCTTTATCTAGAGATGAAGCGCATATTGAGTTCCTTTCCTCGGGGGACGTGTTGCTTTCGCCAAATAAGCAATTTCTAGCTAAGAATGAAGACCCCTTGATGAGGTGGTCTCCATGGAAGATTGTCCCGCTTCCGCAGGATCCATCGTTATGTCCTGTTAAAACTCTTAAGGACTATTTATCTAGGACGTCTACCTATTCCGAAGGCCCCCTTTTCATTAGAAAAGATGGTGGTACACTATCTCTAAAAGGCATTAGGCAGCAGATTTTATATTTTAATTTTATCAAGAAAGCCAGCCCAGGGTCATTCCCCAAGGTGCATGACATTCGGGCAATAGCAACTTCTGTTAACTTCTTCAAATATATGGACTTTGATGATCTGAAGTAGTATACTGGTTGGAAGTCACCCTTGGTTTTCAAAAGGCACTACCTTAAGTCTTTAGAGGATCTTAAATATCATGCAATAGCTGCAGGAAGGCCAGTGTCTCCTACTGCTACATTATAGTACCGTCCTTGTGTCATATGAATCTTTTCAATTATGCCAGCCTCATTAACATTTTACCTACCTCAGCAATGACTTAGCTATTAGAATAAGTGTATAATCGTGTATAGTTTTACGTACATACAAATTATCTGTTTAATTATTTTATTATGTATGTGACTTGTTGCAAATGTTGCCACATGTTTTGGGCTATATAGTATATTTTTGTCAAATAAATTGTATTTTTTCCAATTCTAAACTATTTTATTATTTCCTTTGATTTCATTAATATGATTTTTTTCCTTTCAGGATACTTTAGCTTGGTGTTTCTCTGGTACAATTTCACGGAGCGACACGGCTGAGCCCAGAAAGGGATTTTGACGTAGGAAAAATCTATTTCTGGGCGAGGAAGCCGTGGTCGCCCAGTGAAATCCCCCCCTTTTTTCCTTTTTTCCTTTTTTCCCCCCCACCCCCCCTTGCTGTGCACCAAGCTTCTTTGCTATCGATAAGTATGACGCCGCAGTCCCCTCCAACAGGGTAGCTGGGTGTGACCTATAGGTCGGCTCCCGTTTTCAGGGTCTTTTGATGAGGAAAAGGCTAATTGGAGGGGTTGCTGTGGTAGTGTTTAACACTCGCCCCAGTTCTATACGACACCTTTTATTTAGGTGAGCGAGTCAGAGACTTCTGACATGTCCAATTTAGCAGTTCTCTGGTATCTATAGCAATATTTTTACTAGAAATAGTGCTAAAGAGGACACATTTTCACTGGGCGCACACGGCTTCCTCGCCCAGAAATAGATTTTTCCTACGTCAAAATCCCTTTTTTATCATTGTTTTTATGTTAATTTTGTCATTTGTGGGTGAGAAGAAATTTTGTAATTAATGGTTGTCTTTCTTTCTTTTTCATTCCAGTTTGGTAGATGGGAATGAGTAGAGCTGAGGCCTCCCCTTCACGGTGGTAGCTGAGAGAGACTTTTGCATGTTGATTGTGGTTCCTCAGCGGCGCGCTGAGGGTGGTCAATGATTCCAGGCTATGCACCGATGGAGTATAGCTGGAAATAATGATTCAGGAATTGGAAAAGAGCAACCAGAGGCTCTTTGCAGAAGGTGCTGCTGACACGAGGAAAATCAAAAGTTCAAGCAGTATGTAAGCAGTATCGTCAATATGTATCAGGATTAAGGAATTAAGTTTACATTTGTAAATGGTCGGGTAAAATAAAGCTAGGCTTAGCAAGAGAATAAGATTAAGTTGTGAACTGTAATATTAAGGAATAAATTTGGTTAAAGAAAATCTTAGTTTAATACACTGATCCTTCAAATCTGTTCCAATTAGTATCCATTTGTGCAACTTGAAAAGTCCCCACAACATGAGTGTACGTATACTACAAATATTTTGGGGAATGAAAGAAAAAGTAATTTTGAGCCAAAAATGTTTCTATAAACATGCATTTTTAATGGTTTCAGTTATCGGTGAAGGGAATTTTAAAATAATCATTATATTAGTACGGCTGTCACACAATGGAGTTTGCAGCGAGAGTCAGAATAGCCTGAGATGTGAGGGGAGTGGTGGTGCCGTATAGGAGGAGGATGGAGGGGATTAAACCAATGTGAATAAAGTATCTCCCAATACAATGTAGTATTACATATTTAGGTTTTGAGGAGAAAAAATACATGCATCATTGAATCTGTTTCCCTCCTTATCAGTGGTACTTACTGGACACTGATAAAAGACAGAATAAGAAAGGTAAGCCTAACTGGAATCTCCCCATCCATCAAAGGCTTGCTTATTCATTAGACACCTATCAAGGGTTTCAAGTGTATTTTCAAAAACCTCTCCTTCTCCATCTAAAGTATTCATGAGACACTAGTC
Organism: Macrobrachium nipponense; assembly: GCF_015104395.2. Lineage (NCBI taxonomy): Eukaryota > Metazoa > Arthropoda > Malacostraca > Decapoda > Palaemonidae > Macrobrachium > Macrobrachium nipponense. Next base: position 13,209,367 of record NC_061099.1, read on the forward strand.
ATAGGCATAGACCTAGTCACGATTTCTGGTTCAACAATATCATGATGAGGCGCTAGAATTCAACATTCACAAATGAATGTTGCTCAGCAACATTTACACTATTGTATTGTCTTGCTCTCTTGTGGTGATGCTTTGAGGAGTTTCACTCCTAGACCCATTTTCTAAACTTTTGCCATTCTCTAAACAATTTGATTCATCTACATATGATTCTCTTTGTATATTAAGCTTTCTTGATATCTCTCTAACAAGAACTTACACCAAATGCAGTGCAATAATGCTCTCGCTGAGCAGGGGATGTTTCTTTGACCGTTAATAAACACATTGACATTCGATTCTGCGCACATCACGACATCAAAAACAAGTGACAACGCATGGTTCACACTATTAATTGGTTATATATAATTTTTTTTTCTTTGATAGCATTTTGTAAGTTTCCAATGTTTCCTGTTTAATCTAACAAATGGAATTGTTCAACTACCTACAACTTAATACTGAAATGATAATATAAACTTTATGCAATACTACTAATGATGGGTGTCTCCTATCTACTTTGTAATGTATGTCAGTGGTTGTGATATAACGTTTTTTATCACTAGTTTCATTCACATTAATTTTGCTAGATGGAACATAGTTTCACACAATAATATAACATGATGTTCTAATGATATCAGTGACTCTTTTTAATTTCATTACATAAGATTTATTCCACCTTCAAAAAGAAAAATGTATTAATAAGGCATGAATCGTGAGTCAGGCAGGTGAACAAAAAATTATGAAACTGCCAATTCTAATTTTTGTGTGTGCATCAGAAAATTTATTAGGCATGAAAATATAATGAGGACAGTTACATGGATACATCTTGATCTAACCTTCCCAACTTAACCTAGGAGACTGAGTCTTTACCTGGCATTATGAGGGAGGGAGATTGACCCCCTTGACACTCCAAAACTACCCAAACCTAGAGCACCAGAAAAGTCAGAGTAAAATACAGGATGCATCCCAATTCAACCTTAAGCACCACATTCTTATCTGGCTGGGTGAAACAAGCTGACTAGATCCCACCAACTACCTAATCTGACCTAGAACACCATAAATAAATTTTCACCTTGCACACTGGCCCTGACTGGCAATGTTAATACTTTAATCCTTATTTCCCCAAACCATTGGGCCCACACATAGGTTAGTAGGTAGTATGCAGCCATCTGTTGTTCCATTCCCATTTGAGTAATTGGCTCTTTCAGCTAAGATTTGCACCTATTTGGTAAAACTGAAGTCTACTACCACGCCCCTCTGGTTCAGTAATCATCAGTTAGATGCAAAATATGGGCACCACATTAGTACCAGCCCCTTGGGATAAACATAAAGACGGTAAATAATTTTTACATAAACAAAAGATAAACATAAAGAAAATAAACAAAAGGCAGTAAATATTTCGGAAGGCGACTGGAGTGAACCAGGCTGTAATAGCCTATTAGGTAGCCTTCAGTTTTACCATAAAATATAGCCCTTGCAATCTCCTTCAATACCTCTTACACCCAAGGCAGTCATTGTTAAATTGAAGAAACTAGAGAGTAAAACTGCCAAATAAATATTTCCATGTAGACTAGCTATATTTGCTGAGGAATTTACAGTTTTCATGCACTTCAAAAGCATGTCACTTCCCCATGGCTAGTAGGTACCTAGCTAGTACCTTAAATAGCTAGCCTAATGAACTTGGAAAATCCTTAAGGCCTTAATGTTTTCTGAAAATGCATAGCTTAGGGTGTTATTCTACTGCCCTCATTGTACCTCATGCAAAGCACTTAAAATTACCATTAGGTAATACTATATTAGACCATTTAGTAGGTATGATAGCTAGGTATTACTTAGGTAGCTAGCCTAAATCTAGCTAGCTAACTGTTGACTAGGAATTAGGCTACAGTAGGCCCTACAGTCATATTACCGAAAGTTAGCTAGCTGTCTGCTTCTATAGTTGAACACATATACAGATCATGACCTATTCTGATCTACAGCTACACCACTGTAATCTACCGGCATTAACAGGCAAGTCTAAGCTACAAAAATATACTGGTCTCGTCAATGCCTACCTACAGGGAGTTTAGCTTACCTGCCAAAGCCAGCGAAAAATGTACTTCGCTTAGAGCAAATTACAGGCAAGATGAAAGAATACAGACGCTGGACATCTTCTGGCTTAAATGACTCGCAAATCCAAGATGACACTCAAGAAGGTAAAGAGCAATGTTCGTGACCAGTTGTCCACTCAAGAGATAATGACAGACAGCTGAGACAGATAGTAAACACACCAGATGGCGACGTTCACTACGACTACTAAACTTATCGTCAATCGTCATCAGCTGCTCCGGAGGTCGTTCTTAACCGAATTGAATGACAGAACTCCATATTATTCTATAATCAATTTTCCAAAATACTTTAGTTGATAAATGTTTAAGTAAAGAATTTTTAAAAAATTACTAATACTACGACCACTGCACCTCACCGTATCCTCGTTCGTCATTAGCTTCTCTGGAGGTCGTTCTTAGCCGAATTAAATCACAAAATTCATAATCGATTAATAATTTCAGAAAAGTACTTTTTTTGATGAATGCAGAAGTAGCAAATTTTAAAAATTACTGATACGTCACACTGACCGAGCTGTCTGGCAAGAGCATGACGTTTATTTCATAGTCGATGACTTGACGTATTAGAGCCTCATGATGCGTACGTTATGTAATGTGGTACGTCAACATGAACTGCTCAGTTCGAGTAAACTTAACTATGGTCTGGTTCTGTGACCAGACATCGTATGTCAGCACGCTATACTCTTGAAACCGATAGTGAACTGCTGTTTAGCTTTAGGCCTTTAGCACCCTCCAAAGGGTAATATGAAAAAAAAGAAAAAAAAACTACAACACATGGGGCTGAGAGCTATAGTCTTACTAGGCATTATCTATGTATCGTCTCTGTCATTCTTGAAGAAAGGTATCTAAAAAATAGCTTAATAATGGAGGTTTCACTTGATTAAATTAGCTCTGTTTAACAACGCCATTTACTTCGACTTATACATGTTTATGCCTTTTGTACAATAAGTTTGAAATTCAGCTTGCTGGCACTATAAAAACAATTACAAGGTGCACTAGTTAAATCTTGCCATCCAGAGACTAATAGTGGGTGCAGTAGCCATGGGACATTAGGTATTGAGTTTTGAATCTTCACAGCCTAAAATGAGTTTGCTCTCAGATCTGCTTGACAAATGTAGCGCTCAAACAGTCAGTGGTTCAAGTTTTCTCTGTAGTATAAGACCCAGTCAGGAAGTCTAAAAATAGTGGTTCGGTACCATCACTAGAAGCGATGTGACCAATTCAGAGATGGGTGTGTCCTATAGCTATGATGATTTAAAAAAACATATTTTTACTCATAAGCATTAAGACTCATCTTTCTCGGTTTTACATGTCTGCCAATCATCGGGCATGTTATTTCTTGGGCCATATAGCTGCCCTCATTTGGGTAATTTAGGATTTTCGTGACTTAAGCATATCTTATTCGTCGTTAAAAGCTTTCACTCGAACTGTTCTCCTATTCTTTGGAAGTATTTAACTTGGCGCTCTTGGTTGTGTCTTGTTTTTCTTAAAAAAAGGTCTCTTTAATCCCACGATTTGAAGCAATTCGTGTAACTTTGATGTAGTATTTTCCTTCCTCTCAAGCTTCATCTTTAATGTATTTTGCTTAAGTTATTGTGCACTAGTAATTGTAAAATATTTTCCAAGTTGATAGGTGTCAAAATGTATTCAATGAACTTCTTCCCTGAGACGATAGTAGACTTGATTTGAAGGCGTCTTGAATTTGGATTTTTACTGCCACGCACATAATTTTCTAAATATCTCAGGCTCACTTTGTTTTGCCCTTAGGGGTATTTCATAGCTCGACATCATTAAGTGGGAATGGCAGTTTTATTTTCAAATTGTTGTTACAAAAAACCTCAGCAGCTCTGTAAAGTCTGTTGTTGGTCTCAATTTGTTATAGTTTTACTCGGAAGGGAAGTAACTTAATTTTTTATTCATGTATTACATTAATTTACGCATGGTAATTAATTTTAGCTGTCTCTAGATATGCGTAACTACTGCTTACTCGATATTTCACTTAATCAAGTGTGATGTCCGTCATTATAGCACAACAATAGAAACATATTTGGTCTTCTTTATCAGATAGAGACAATAGAAGGATCAATAGAATTCCTTAGCTGTCCAAAGGATGGCTCCGGGTCAAGCACAACGTTTGTGAAGTGCAGCAAAAATATTCATCATGGTTCAGTTACTAAAAAGGCGCACGTTACATTTTCTAAAGCAAGAAAATGTGGAAATGGACGTTTTATCTAAGGATGCTTATTCGTTTTCAACCTCCTGCCTCTCAAAGCTTAGGTGTTGCGTTTTATAAAAGTTCTGTTGTTATTTTCTTTCTGTTTATTAATTATTGTGCTGATTTTGAATCGTGTCATGGTCTATTTCCGTCGTTCAAGTATATTTTTGAAACCTTACTAGCTGCTTTTGTTTTCCCAGTGTTCCCATCTCACAATTGGTTTTCCGTTATTCAACCATCACAGAATCATTTTAGTTACTTATCTGCAACTTACGCTACTGTAAAGGATTATCAGCTCGGACTTGATAAGCAACACTGTAGGCTCGTTCGATGAATTAATTTCCTTGAGATGGACGTCTCAATATCTTTCCTGGAATTATACGTATAGCCTCCTAGTAATGCAAACCGAATCTGAAACGGGCTAGTTTCTAAGTTTTAGGATTATGTCGTGAGTCCGAAATACAAATTCACACTAAGTTTATCTTACAATTCCTATCATCTTCACCATATCTCAACATTTCCTTTCATCTGTCATAATATTCATACACTAGAAAATGATTATCAGCCTGGACTTGACAAGCAATACTGTAGCCTTGTACAATAAATTTATTTCTTTGAGATGGACGCTTTAATATTTTTCCTTGAATTATATTTAAAGCCTCCTGCTAACAAACCTGAAACGGTATAGTTTCTCAGTTTGAAGATTATGTCATAAGTCCAAAATAAAAATTCACACTATGTTTATCTTACAAATCTTATCTTCACAATATCTCAACGTTTCATTTCATCTATCATATTCATACAATGTAAGAAATATGAAGTGCTCAATACTCTTATAAGGAACTTGAATTTATATCTAAAAGTGTCAGACCATTGCAGTGTTCTGACGTCTATTACTAAGAAGAGTTGCAAATGCATTTATTTCTCGCCAAATATAGCGAGTCGTATACGTCACTTACGTGTCTAGATCAGCTAATATTTTGTTAGACCTATTTTATACAACACATTTATTTATAATATAAAGTTATAACATTATAAAGGCGAATAAAAATAAGATAGGTATACCCAGTAAGCCAAAGAAACGAAAGCAGATTTATAATTATGTAATATGGGACGATAAAAGTAAACAAATTTCCCGCAATAAGTATTGGATGAAAACTGAAATAAATACTGATCATGAATTGTTAAGAAGACATTGAGAATTAAACGTAAATTATAGTATCTTCGAATTGCCAGGAAGGGTGGCATATTGTATTTGTTTGCAACATCGCAGTTTCTCAGAGAAACACTTTTGTCATAACCTTACTTAGTAATATAAACGAGAAAATTTATCAAAGTGCATAATCATTAGAATTATTTCATCACTAATCTAAAACATTCAAAAGATTCAAAATACAACCTGAAATTGAAATTCAGTTACGAAAGTGGGTCCAAGCTTTAGGCTATTTTTCTTGTAATCTTTGTAGGTAGTACATCTCAAATTCTTCGAAATATGTATACATAGTATATTAGATAATTGCTTATGTTATTCTTTGAAAAATGACTTAATTTGCAGGAGAGATTCACACCGTAAGGAAAGATAAAGAAAAGTTAATCTTGAATAAAAAGTGGGTTAGTGTCAAAATCACAAACGTTCGCTAGAATAGTAAAAAACTAGCGATGTATCTGGTTGGTTATCAAAGTCTACTGGGCGGGAAACACCAAGGACGGTTTGGCAATACTGATCTTTACACATATAGTGAATTTTAACGCTGTTTTTAATTTCACGTTGAACGGCAACGAGACAATAGTTTTCCCAAAAAATTCGATGCAGTAATCAATCAATCACAATCACAGTGTTAAGTAAATGAAAGTACCATTGACTGATACAGTCTGTGGTATAAGTGCTAAATGAAACATATGTCCATTAAATTTAGCGGATGTTAAAGTAAACAGGTGCAAGATGGCGGGTATTGGGGAAGTGAGGGAGGCTGAAATGAGCTCACCTTCTTCACCTGTCCATACACCTGAGGAAAATGAAGGAGGAGGGGACTTCCTCAAACCGACTTTAGAAGAGGAGGTAAGGAACATCGTCTCGAAGGCGCGGGCGTGGGAATCAAAGGGAGAACAACAATGGCAGAAATGTTGGTGTTGTTTTGGTTCTGCAGGCAGGCCACTAGTGGCTTTGTTGACATTTTGATTCTTTCTTGCTTCCGTTATTTTGTGCCGAAACCGCGCTCATTTACTTCGGTTTTTCCAATTTCGGTGCCTGCCGTAATTATTGTTATTATTTTTTATTGTTAGGATCTCTGGCTAATTTTGTTACTCGGCCGATTTCGACATGGCCAAGAAGGTACGGTAGGCTACCTGATTCAGGCTAGTTAGCTACGCTCTTTTACTACGGGGATTTATTAAATACCAATTTAAGACAGCTGTAATGATTCTTGTTATTTTCTGTTATTAGGAACATAGGCTCCGTTATTCCTCTGCCGAATACAACATAGACTAGGTATGGTAGGCTAGTTCAGGCTAGTTAGCTAGGCACTCTTTATTTACTGGGAATTAACCTAGGTACTACCTTAATATTAAAATTCTATACTAACAGACGTAATTATTCATAAGTTTTTTTTTTTAATTATTAGGACCTCAGGCCCTATTATTAGGCTAAATAGCTGAATTCAACAGGTCGAAGGTACGGTAGGTTCATTCAGGCGGTAGTTAGAGCTCTCATTTATACTGGGATTTAGGTATTGAATTTATATATGAATAACATTAATTATTTGTATTGGGCTATTTTTTATTAGGACCTCAGGCTCCATTATTAGGCTACTTGGCTGAATTCAGCAGAGACTAGGTGTGGTAGGTTATTCAAGTTAGTTTTAGTTACGCTCTTGTACTGGAAATTATTAAAATTCTATGAGCGCTGTAATAGGTAGCGTTATTTTTATAGTAATTTTTTATTATTAGTCCCAAAAGGCTCCTTTATTTCATGGTTGAATGCAACATGGATTAGGTACAGTAGGCTAATTCAGGCTAGTTCCTCTTATTTACTGATTACTGTTCGTACTAGTATTTTTGGTAGATCTTAGGATACTTATCTGCGGCAGCCATAGACTATTGGTGGCAGTTGCAGTTTTTCTATGCAGTTTTACCTCCTGAACAGAATTTTAAGTAATATTTATTCGGACGACTGTAATTACCCCCCCCAGGGGCCAGTACTAAACATGGCGAGATACATTGGACGCCCAATCCCTAGTGGATGTCATATTCGTAGTTACGTTCCATTGCAGTCCGTGTGGACTGCTTCTGTCGAAATACTCTATTTTTTAATGTTAGGACAAACAGGTCTATTAGGGTAGATCATCACAGCAGGCCAAGCAGGCCACCTACCATCAATGCAAGCCACCCTACGAAAAAGTACTTATAAACGCGTCCTGACACCCGAGATGGGCATCAGTCGCGACTTGTTGTTGTGAGAAACGGAGCTAAAGACCTCTACTCTCCTTTCGAAGTAAGTATTTTCTCCAAAGTTAGAAATTAAGGCCAAATTTTAAGATTTAAACAGAGGGTACTGAAACGGTCTCAAACGTAGTGCAAATCTCACCAAAAACGCGTTCAACATTTTACTTACAACTCGAGGTATTTAGAAGATTGACGCCATCTCGATGTTTACTACGGAGTAGCTTGTGTCAATAAACTAACCATTTCCTGTGATAAATCCGCACACCACTTGTACCCACAGACTGGAGCACTTTTATCACAACAATCGAAACACGATTTCTCATCAACAACAAGCCAGGCGTAAACAGCTGTTGGGGTAGAAGATGACGAGAAGCGTGCTCTTGGCTAATTTTTTAAATAAGTAGTAAAACATCATATTTTACATATTTATGATGATTAATTTGAAAAGATTCGTTATTGAAAAAGTAACTCGACTCTGACTCAAATTTAAGTAATTATTTTTCTGAATTAGAACGTTCTTTCAAGTTCTTAGTATGACGTCACACATCTTGACTTTCGTACTATTGTAAATAATTGCTATAACTCAACTGTCATTGCAAGAACAGTTTACCAGTTATTCATGCAGATTGTTATCAGCTATACATGTAATTGTTATAATCGTAATGCGCATATATATCTTTATTATTTACTTTTTGAATATATGAAGATGTTTTACTGCTGGATTATCGCCGTAGTGTGACGCAATCGTTTCGGTCCATGGGCCTCTGTCTGTTTTTCGCACCCTAAGAAATTATGGGGCCGAATTTGCAATGACCCAGAGAGTCGTTTTAAAAGAGGAAAGTTAGCATTGAGGGGCATATGTTTTGACTGAGAAAAATACAAATTTATTCAAATAGCTAGCTTGTAAAAAATACTTTATTGGTTATAAAAACTTGATTGACAACTAAGCAGCATGTCTACTATGGGTTTGAGAGACAGTGCAAGCACGTTTTTGGGCAATACCTATTTCTGTAACGAACACTCTTAACAGAACGAGATTTTGCTATAGTGCATTACACCCAGTGCCTTAATTTATAAGGTATCGTGAATCACTATCGTAAAGAATAACGACACTTTGTCCTTGTACCAAGAGACAAAAACTCCATTATGCAGAAATGGATACGAACACGCGTATAAAGCTCCACCTACCCTCTCCCCAACCACCTCCACCGCCATCCCTTTTCTTCTTCGTTCCTCCGCCTTCCTTTCTCTCTCTCTCTCTCTCTCTCTCTCTCTCTCTCTCTCTCTCTCTCTCTGTTGCCATTCGGTATGTGTTGACCCTCCAAACTGGGTATAAGACTACACACAAAACGTTGAAATTGGTGAAATTAGGCTATGTATTGGAAGTATATATACATAAATATTAAAGCAATTTTATCTTATTGCATTACTATGACAACTAGAATTCATGGAAACAGTTTATAACCTGTTAAGCGTCACCCACGTAATAATACGTTTACCGCGATCTACTCGGTAGCGCCTTCAACGGGATATTACGTTCAAGACTTTAACTGTGCTTGTCAAGCCGTCAGCCCCGTAATAATACGTTTACTCGTATAGAAAGTGTAGGAACATCATTTGGTAACACTCTCAGCACATGGGAAACTTATTTCCAGCCTGGCAACTCTTTCCTGGTGGTCGCTTATGCTAGAAAACTGCCTGTCCCTGTAGGTTTTCTTTCAATACGCTTCGGGGGTTTATCGAGACAAATTGGATTTCGCGTCTTTCACAATGAATGTCCCAAAGAGGAGGCATATTTCTTCAGGTGAGATCAATCAAATACTAGATGAGGAGTATGAATATTGATGACCTATTTGATGATGAGAGCTCTAGTTCTGAATCCTCCAGTGATGATACAAACTTTTCTTCCAATTGCGGGAGTGAAGATGACTTTTCTTTGCCGAGTGACTGGACTCCGAGAGAGAGAGAGAGAGAGAGAGAGAGAGAGAGAGAGAGAGAGAGAGAGAGAATTTCCTACAGTTAATTACAGTATGAATAACAAGCATAAAAATCAATATTAACTTGAAAAACTATCATCAGTGCTATGATCGCTGATTACAAAAAAGCGTGACGGTACGTTAGCAGCGAGCTCATCAGGGGCGGACGCTTAACAGGATAATAATGGAACGGCGTATGTGTGAAGCCTCCACTAATGTGGCAACGATGATTTTGCCATTCTTAGCATGCAAACATTAAAGGTTACATTTATTTCTGGCATACGATTATTAAAGAAATTCAAAAATACTAATAAAAGACTGAAATCAATGAAGTGCTAGCAAAAACAAAAAGCAAAAAAAAAAAACGTATTCGTTCCTCTATGGTTTTCGGCAGCCAGATGTACGAAAACGTTAGAAACATTTGATTTTATCTTACTTTAGAAATATCTGTAATTTTTCGGGGTAATTTGGTTGCAAAAAAAAAAAAGGGATAATATACATGAATTAAATCAAAATTTTTAAATAACAAAGTAAATTTAAACTAAATAACGAGTAAAGTAAACAGTTTAGGGAATAAAACTTTGCAGTTTCGTCGTCTGTCGTCGTCTGTCGTCGTCTGCTGTTTGTAATTGTGTTTAGGCGCGCGCGCTTAGAAACCAGGAACAGCAACGGGTTTAAAGTGCAATGTGGAGTGAACTGAGACCAAAATGTGTATAATAACAATCAAATAAGCACTGTGGAGGTTTTCAGTTGTGATAGGCAGTAAGGATAAAAACGCCGATTACAAGGTAAGAATGAATTCAGTTCCAACCATAACCCCGGGCGGGAATAACAAGTTTCATACTTTCACTAATATAGGCACAAAATGTTGTTTTATTGTGCTGATTACAACTGCAATCTTGAGTAAGATCAATAAACGTTACATACATACGCTAACTTGTTCAAATGAGTGCTGGAAGGCTGGGGAAAGATGGTGGCCGTCACTGATGAGACCGTCCATGAAAAACGTAGCCGCCATATTGGATTTCAAAACTGCCTTGAAAACATATTTTACGAAGAGCTCACATGCTTATTTTAGTTTCGTATGGGGCTTTCATATATCACAATATGTTGACGAAACTTCAGTCTTTTAAATGGTATGCTTAGAGTTGCAATTGTATTCATGTTTCACCAATTAAATATCGAGTGAATAAGACCCGTCTTACCGTGATGAGGGTTGGCCTGTTGTGATGTTTCCCCCTAGTTATTCACATGGTCGAAATTAACACACCAGGTATAGGTAGTAGGCTAATTTTGACTATTTATACTTTAATTTAGTAGGCGTTATTAAAATTATAAGACAGTAGTAATTAAAAAACTTCTATTTTACTCTTTGAAGGCCTCAGGCTGCTGTTATTAACATGGTTGAATTCAACACCGATGAGGAACAGTTTGCTAATTCAGACTGTGGTTATGCTCATACGCTCATTTATGTACTTGGAATTATTAAAATTCTATGACAAGCCACAATTATTCTTACTTTTTATCATTAGGACCTCAGGCTCCGCCGTTTTTACCTGGCTGAATTCAACGCTGACTAGGCAAGATAGGCCAATTCAGATTAGTTATGCTCTGCTTTAGAGTTACTATTAAAATCCTCTGTCTGCTGTAATTATTCCATTAAAATACTTATTTTTTTATTATTATTATATTAAGACCTAGACTCTTACTCAAGGGAATATGACATGGACTAGGTACGGTAGGCTAATTCAGGCAAGTTATGCTCATTTTCAGGGGATTTTTAAAGTTCTATGGCGGGCGTAATTATTCTTATCTTCTATTGTTAGGACCTCGTCCTTCATTATTACTCTGCTGAATTCAACATAGCCCAGGCAGTTAATTTGTTCCTACACTATACAAACCCTTGGTCCTCTACAATAGGAAATACTTAAGGTGAAGCCTGGACACGGCCACTGAAATCTTGAAACTTAGCTGTTTGGTAGCTTAACTATGGTCTTGTTGTTGGGAGTCTCCCCCAACGAACGTAAACATTCCAATTTGCTTTTGGCATCGATGTGGATAGACGTGTTCATCAGCGTTCTGTGGCCCGACTGTTTCAGCTGATTTCTCTTCAATCCCGGTAGGATTTCTTGTTGTTTTTTTTTTCTTAGATATATGTGTATGTTGTGTTCTCTGTGTTTGTGGATATATAATGTACACCCAAGAATCACTATTACTAAAGAATCCTGCCTCCAGTAGGCGGTGCCTGGGGGAGCAGGGTAAGAAGTGTGGTAAAATCCACGCTTACCTTGATGTTGATCCTCGAGCCCTCTGTTCATCGTGCCGAGGGCATGAGTAATCTAGAAGATCGTGCGGAGTGTTGTGATTGGTCCATGGTGCAGTGGGGAAGTTTGCTGGGAGAAGAAGGTATCACAGGTAGACTTAAATCTGTGGTCAGGGGTAACATGCCCCCCACCACTCCTGTGGTAGCTAACACTTCATCAATTGTCCCCTGCTTGCTGCTTCCCCTTCTGTGTGAGCTGCTGCTTCTATTTCCTCTCTCGACGAGTTGAGGGAGGAAGTGAGTCAGCATTGCTGTAACCCATTATATGTAGTCACTACCACTACCCCTACGGTGACTCAACTGGTTATTATATGCCGCCCCACCTGGTTTGGTCGCACCATCCAACAAATGTGTCCCCTACTGTTGTGATGGGAACTAAGATACATCTGCCAGCTCACCAGCTCCTGTACCTACAGTGCCCCCCTCCTGTGTTTGGGCTGGCACCTGTTGTTACTGCTCCTTCTCTGTCACTCCTCATGGTGGCAGCAGAGGTGACCACACCTGCTGTTCTTGCTGCCGTACCTATGCCTGCTCCTGTACCTGCTCCTGCTCTGGTTCATGGATCTGCTCTTGTTCCTATTCACTGGACCTGCTGAGTTGTCTGCCATCCCTTGGGGCCCCCTGACATCTTTCCTGTGGGAGCTAAAGGAGAAGTCGTCTAGAAAGGTGCTGTCACCATCGTCTACAGCCTCCTCACCTCCCTCTTTGAAGGCTACCTGGCTTAAGAAGAGGAAGGTAGCTTCTCCTGGCCATGAGACTTTTAAGGGTCTGCTTCTTTCCCCCAAGGAGGAAGCAGTTGGCTCTCTTGCTGGCTCACCTGCTGCTTCGGCAGTGGGAACCGTGACGATATCCACAGGTTCTAGCGTCTCAGGAGCCCCAGGAGTTCAAACTAAGGTTTGTTTTACCCATGGTTCCAAGGGCTTTGCTCATGGAACAGGGTCCATTTTGGAGACTCGCTTACAAGCTTCTTCAAATGTAAAAACCCCCAAGGGGGGTCATACATCCAGTCAGGGATGGGGAGTCCTCTCCCCATTATGACAGTAGCGCGAGAGAAGGGACCTGCGAAAACAAAGTCTGGTTCTTTGTCAGGTACCAGGGTCAATG